>NC_052065.1:99769558-100069558 GCF_903992535.2 Arvicola amphibius | reverse complement strand
ATCTTGACTAACCCATATCTAATAATCTGTATGCCACCACGAGATTGTGGCTTACCAGGAAAGATTCAGCATGTCTGACCTGGCAGCTGGCTCCATGGCAAACTGCCTCACTTCCCTTCTTCCCAGCATTCTGTTCTGTCTAACTCCACGCACCTATGTTCTGACCTATCAGGCCAAGCAGTTTCTTTATTAATTAACCAATGAAACAACAGATAGATAGAAACACTCCTACATCAGGGAAAGAATGGTTACCATTAAACATGGCAATGTTTATAAAATTCTTGAAGGAACATGTCATAGAGACACATGTTCATAACGAGTAGTGATTATAGTTATGATTTGCATTTTCTCTCCAGCAAAATTTTACCAGTAGGATTGCATTGACATTTTAAAAGTGAAAGGAAAAGGAAGCAGATGGTCATCTGTCAGTTTGCTATTGAAGATTATAAATGATAAAGCAAGGATGCTTATTTCTATTTGATTCACTAATTTAAGTTTGCCTAATTGAAACAATCTCATGTAGCCAAGGCTAGCCAAAAACTCGGTAAGTACCAAGGGTGACTTTTAATTCCTAATACTCCCCTATACACCTCTTGAGTGCTGAGATTGCAGTCATTTCTATCATGCTGGCCTTTTTGTTGTTGTTTGTTTGTTTGTTTGAGATAGGGTAATATACTATAGCCCAAACTAACCTTGGCGTACAGAGCTAAAGGTAGCCTCAGTCATTGTATGCTTCTTGTTTCAGGCCACTGGGTGCTGAGACTAGAGGCATGAGTTTCCACACCAGGCTCTAATTCATATTTTAATCTGTTTCATATCATGTCATGATACACTTCTTAGAAGAATACCCCTTGAGACTACTAATTTATTCAGTTGCAGTGAAAAACAAATTTAAGAAAATAGATGAATCTGGAAAATATTAAATGGAGTGATCTAGAGTCTGAAAGACAAAAGTTCCATTTTATTGCATATGCAGATTGTACTTATTAATGAATAGACATGTGTATGAATGGTTACCAATGTGCATATACCCTATGAACTACAAAGGAGGGAAAGAGAGGTCTTTAGGAAGAGAAGAGGAATAGGGCACGTAAGACAAGAAAGCAGGAAAGGATGTGGGGTGGATATGAGGGGACTAAAGGGACTGGGGGAGATTATGTAGGGTAGAATTTTGTTTGAAAGTTCCATAACAAAACCTAATACTTTGTATACGAATTTTTAAAAGAACATTTAAAAAACATACAATTCTGGAGCCAGGAGCAGTGTCTGTAATCCCAATATTGAGAAAACTGAAAACGGAGGGTCTCTGTATGTACAGGCGAGCCTGAGCTATACAGTGAGCAAGAGGCAATCCTAGGCTACACAGGGAGACCCTGTCTCTAAAGCACAACGATAAACAAACAAAAAAAAGAACTAGAACTAGAAAAGAGCTATAGATTGGACACATCACTTGGTGATAGATGGCCTATCTACTGTATGCTATACTCCGACACCCATTTGCTTACTTGCTTTGTATGGTTGCTTCTGTGTTACTACAACAGACCTGAGTCCTTAAAAGAGATTACATGACCTGTATGCAAGGAATACTTATATGCATAGGCTGGGGTGTGGCTCGAGTGCAGAACACTTGGCTAACATTCTCAAGCCCTGGAGTAATACCACCCATCATCATCCACAAACACACGCAAAAATCCCAGTCCTTTTCAACAAATATTGCTGACTCTTGACTTAAAAATATTTCTTAGTAGCATGATCTTATATGATATACTTTATTGGGGATTCTATAATGTGTTTGAATTTTTATTTTTTAATTAATATTATTTTTAATTAAGGCAGGGTGTATTTACACCAAGAGTGCTCCTATCTATAGAGGTCATCATATGCCCTCAAGTTGGAGTTACAGGCAATTGTGGGTCATCCAGTGTGGGTGTTGAGAATCAAACTTGTCTTCTACAAGAACAATGATATGCTCTTACCAACTAAGCCATCTCTCCAGCCCATGTTTTTTATTTTAATTTTGTATGAGAGTAGGAGATAGCTCGGTCAGTAACGTGTTTGCCAAGCAAGCATAGGGACCTGATTTCAGATTCCTATTATCCACATTAAAAGCCTGATGTCCTTCCTCATATCTTCCCTTCTGCTTTTCTATCTTCTGTGTCCTATCCCCATTCTCCTGCTTCTTAAACAACACTCTCCCCACTCAGTTCCAGAGGGATTTTCTAATACTATATGGTCAGCCCTGAAAACATACATGCAAGTACCATTATCCAGACTGAGCAAATTTTATTTATATATTTAGGCATATATGTGGGGCATGACTTTAATCCCAACTTTCAAGAGGCAGAGTCAGGAAGATCTCTATGAGTTCAAATGTAGCTTGTTGCACAAAGCCAGCCAGGCTGCACAATGAGAAAAAATACAAGTGTGTGTGTGCGTGCGCGCGCGCACACACACACACACACACATGCATGCATATAACAATAATGACCATGAATTTGAGAGGCAGAAAGGAGAGGGGAGACATGGGAAAGGTTCGAGGATTAAAATATTTGTCTTAGTTACTATCGCTGTGATGAAAAACCATGGGGAAGAAAGGGTTTATTTCAGTTATGCTTCACATTGCTGTTCATCACTGAAGGAAATCAGGACGGGAGCTCACACAAGACCAGTACACAGAAGCTGGTGCAGAGGCCAAGAGGGGTGCTGTTTACTGGCTTACTCCCCATGACTTTCTCAGCCTACTTTCATATAGAACTGAGGACCAATAGCCCAGGAGTATCCACATCCACAATGAGCTGGGCCCTCCCCCATCAATCACTAATTAATACCCTACAAGCTTTTCTACAGTCTGGTCTTCTGGAGGCATTTTCTCAACTGAGATTATGACTCCTTCATATGTCATGTTGACATAAAACTAGAGAGCACATTAGTATAATCTCAACGTACTAATATTTAAAAAACTGGGCACAGAGGCACCCATGTGTAATCTTGGTGCTAGAAAGACAAGTAGAACCCTAGGACTTGCTGACTATCCAGTTTAGTCTAATGAAAGAGCCTCAGTTAACAGTAAGAGATCTTATCTCAAAAAACTATGGGTGGACAAGGACACAGGATGACAGCTGGCCTCCACACACAGAAACACGCCCACATGTACACCCTTCTGTCTACATAAACACAAATGTTTGTGGCACTTTGTTAGGCTTAGTTAAAAGCCTGTGGGATCTCGTCCACTACCTGGAAGTCATCTTGCCTGTTGAGTATGTGAATGGGGTACTCTAGTGGGAAGACAGCTTTCCTGTCTGCTTGCACCCTTATACCAGGTAATCTGATGACATTGGTAAACAACCCAGCCAGCACATACTTGATGTTGAAATAACCCAGAGATGTTTCTTTCCTCTTGTGTAAGTATCATGTTTCTTTTTATATGTATCAAAACTCATACTGATCAGTGGGTTCTAGGTTGTGAAAAAGGATTTATTTTTACACCTGTCTCTTTGCCTTTGTCCACTAGTTGAACAAAAAGTGCTACCAAGAGATGTTGCCTGGTACCAGCGAATACTCTTATAGGTAAGCCTTCTATGACATTTGTAATAGAACCCCTCTGATAATTAGATAAATATCCAATTAACTTTATAATTGCAAGTTACATTTAAAAATGGTCTATGATTTAAGTCTTTGAACTAGTTGTCATATGATGACTCAAACTGTTCTAAAAATATTAAAGAAAAAACATGTCATCTTTTGCTACCAGAATTCTGCTTCCAGTTTAATTTAAAATAATCTTGTAACATTTATTTTAACTCTCATTTTTGGTAAACTGAATTGCATCTTTTTTTAATATCTGCCAAACAAGGGTTCACACTGATCAAGAAATGGATTATTTATCTTCAAAGGCCCTTTTGAGTTCTGTGAGTTCAGAAACATCTTGTGATTTCAGATCCACTACTTGTTTTCTGCTGTCATGCTGTTGCCTCATTAGTATTGTTTGCCTTGTGCCTAAGCTCCCCTATCCCTCATTCACACTCTGTCTCCCTTTTTCTCTCCCACTTCCCCCCCATCTCCTGCAGTGACAGCTTTACTGAGATTTAACTTTTATACCGTACAGTTCACTTTTTAAGGGTATAACTCAATAATTTTTAGCCAATTCATTGTGCAACGAACACAATCTATTTTTGGATCTTTTTCCTCAAACCCTCGAGCGGTTCTCAAACTTCCTAATGATGTGACCCTTCAATACAGTTCCTCGTGTTGTAGTGACCCTAACTATAAAATTACTTTATGGCTACGTCATAACTGTAATTTTGCTACTGTTAATGAATCATAATGTAAATGTTGGATATACAGGATATCTGGTATGTAAGCCCCAAAGTGGTTGCGACCCACAGGTTGAGAACCATTGACCTAAAAGGAACCCCTTCCTCCATGAGCTCTAATTTCTTACTTTCCTCCAACTCTTCTCCTTCCTAGAAACCACTAGCTTCCTTTTTTGTAAATTGCATGTAACTAGAATCATAACAACATATGATCTTTATAGCTGGTTTCATTTTTAGTTAGCTTGATTGTGCACAGTTCATCCACTCATTCAACATTGTCAGTATCTTTGTTTTTTAACATGTTATTTTGCATATTTAGTACACACTCAAATATTGAAACATTGGAATTGCTGCAGAAATAGTAAATAGTGATAGTATTTTAAAATATTATATATGTATTTTCTCTCTTTTTCTCTCTTACACATATACACACACACACGAGCATACCCCCAAGAAAAAGAGACACAGACTCTAAACTTCACCAAAATGTGGTCTGAACATATTCAAGAATTAAGCAACCAATTCTAACAGATGAGCCATAATTTCTTTAAGACCCCAAAGTATCATCATTATGTTTTTTTAAATGTGCTTTATGATTTATTCCCATGATTATTCAAGATAACTTTAGCAGAACTTTCTTTTCCTGAAACCTTCAGTGGTTGAAATTTACATTCTGCTTAAGATTTCAATTCAAATATTTCACTCAAAATAATACTTTATAACCTAGACACACAAGATGATCGATAGAGATTAGCACACTCACCTACCGTGACATCTTACAACTTACAGCCTTATTCATATGTCTTCTAAAAGCAAAGTGTTACAATCCTAGCATTTAAGAAGTTGAACCAGGAATATCACCTTGACTTTCAGGATAACCTAGGCTACAGCGCAAGGACAAATTTCAAAACACAAACAAAAAAAGACAGCAAGATGTCTCAGCTGCCAAAAACCTTGCAGTGCTAGCCTAATGATGACCTGAATTCCATGTCTGGAACTCATGCTGACAGGAGAGAGCAAACTCCTGGAAATAGTCAACTAAATTCTACAGGTAGTCACTGTATGTATGCACTGGCATACTCGGTAGCTTTCCTGGGTATGTTTTGGATGGGCTGTATTTGGTGGTCATAGTGTTGTGTTGATGAAGAGAAGGCAATGCTCATTTTTCTAATGCAAGCTGACTTTTCAAGACAACCCAGAACTTGGACACCGTGAAAGATGTAGTGATGATGATGATGATGATGATGATGATGATGATGATGATAATAATAATAATAATAATAATAATAATAACTTTTAAAATGAAACAATACCAGGCATGGTTGCATGTGTCTTTAATTCCAGTATTCAAGAGGAAGAGGCAGGAGGATCTATGTGAGCTACAGGCAAACCAGGGCCACATAGGGAGACTCTGTTTTAAAAAAAAAGTTCTTAAAACCTAAAAAAATAGAAATAAAAACAAAATGTAGTATGTATCAATTAGGTAGACAGCATGAGGTACTTAACAGCCCTATATCAAAAGTAACACAAAATATCCGTAGACAAACGCAAGACATTCTGTAATGTAGTATTCAATGATTATAAGACAAGAGTCACAAGTCTTTTATGTTTCTACAGTAAGTGTATCCAATAAAGTTTCCAGTGCACATCTGTAGATTGGTTGCTGGACTCTTGTCCACTTGCATTTGCATCTAACCTATGCGAATCCTACAGTGTACTTTAAATCATTGGATAAAATGGCAGTTGTATTATTTAGAAAATAACAGTGACAAGGGAAAAGGACTCTATGTGGTTAGTAAAAGATAAAATCCAAAAATATTTGCTGGTCACAATTGACTGAATCTGGCAGATAGGAGGAGGTCTGGCACCCAGGGTAATTTATCTTTTAAATGGATAATTAGACGACAGCTCAAGCAATCTGTTTACCCATTGATGGTATCAGGAGTCCTTTACTTTGGGCAAATCCTTAGCTTTTGTTTTGCAAATGGAATGTAGGAGGCCAGAAAGGAAGCCCAATCCCAGAAACACACCTAACCCCCCCCCCCTTTTCATCATAAGAGGACTTCTGATGCTTCTTTTTAGCTCTTAATGTTTTATCCTTTTTCTAAACCTCCCTGAGCTTGCCACACAAAGGATTATCCTCTAGGGGTTTCAGCCCTGTTATTTTCATACATTGTTTTCATAATCCCTACAGCATGCATTTAATATAATTTATCTTACATTGTTTTCTCATTATTTCACTTGCGTTGATTTTGCCATTGAACTAGTATTAGAAGACTAAATCCTTGTGTTCTGCAAATATGCTTTATTCATTCTTCTTAGGATAATTCAAGGGTAGTACCTAGCAAGCACTTATAAAAGAATAGTTATAGATTCACCCACTCATTTATTTAGCTATTTATTTATTCATTTATTTATTAGTTAGTTCATGAAGAGGACAACTTTGCCTAAGCTGGTCTCAACCCTTCATTGCTGCTACCTCAGCCTCCCAAATTACTGGAATCACAGGTGTGTATCCCCATGCCCATTGCTTAAATAAATCTTTTAACAGTCAACAAAGACAAGGGGCACAGGGACACTTGAAATTTTAACACACCCAATGATGACAATGACTTCCAGTGAAGCTGTAGAATAGAAAGCTAATGTTGGTTTAAAATGCCCAAATCCTAGCAAATGTATTTCAACCAACTTTTTGCTTTTTATTCTTAGTTTCAACAAAATTCTTAAGTAGCTACAGATATGTCTCAGTAATTTTTTTGACAAAATGTCTATGGGACAACCGGCCTGCATTACAAGACCTTTAGACTCAGTGTAACCTCTGCAGCTAGAAAAATATTTCACAAGTGCCGAGTTAAAGAATTAGCATCCGTGATTCACATATGTTTTTATTTTGAGTTAGAAACGTGAAAAGCAGTCCTCACTGAACAATAAGATTGCTTATTGAAATTATCACTCTCTGGTTCAAAAAAATTTAAAGACTTTTCTAGCTCTACCGAGATTTACTCCATGACTAATATTTTAATTACCTGAGAAATCTTTAAAATCACACTTCATTTTAATAAAAATGATGTGTCAGAACATGTTAAATAGAAATATAGAATCAAGAGTTAGTCCAAGAATCTAATGCATTATACACAGAATACAATTCTCATATAAAACATAATTGTTAAAATAATGATGGTTTTCATTTTTTGTTTTTTGTTTTTGTTTTTGGTTTGTTTTTTTGAGACAGGGTTTCTCTGTGTAGTCCTGGCTGTCCTGAAAAACACTGGCTAGCCTAGAACTCAGAAATCTGCCTGTCTCTGTCTCCTGAATGTTGTGCTCCTACGACCCAGAAAAAATTGAGGTCTTGAAAATAGATGGTGAAATAGGTACAATTAACTGATGCAATTGGGACTAGGACTCCATGCGGTTCTAAAGTAGAGTGCTTGTCCAGCTATGCTCAAAGCCTCAAGTTCAATCTCAAAAGCAAACAAAAACGCCTTATAATTTAAAACCAATAGAGTAAATCAGTTTGATAAATAATTTAGTATTTAACTGACCAAGATTCTTTTAAGATTATATTATATGAAGTTTGTGTTATTATTAGTTTTCAACTTTTTATATTTATTAATTTATTACCGCCAGATGGGGATGGCACTCCCCTTTAATACCAGCACTCTGGAGGCAGAGGCAGGCACAGATCTCTGAGTTGCAGACCAGCCTGCCCTACAAAGCGAGTTTCAGAACAGCCAGGGTTACACAGAGAAAATGTCTCAAAAAAGAAAAAAAATATTGTGTGTGAGCTCAGTCGTACATGCTGTCATGCCCATGGAAGTCAGTGGACATTTTTCCTTCTACCATGTGGGTCCCAGGTATCCAACTCAAGTTATTTAGTTTGGTAGCAAACACCTTTCTTTACTTGTTGAACCATGATCTTTCAAGACCTTTTATTGGTTTACTAATAGTATTTTTTATTTTATTTTGTTTTGTTTTGTTTTCTCTGTGTAGCCCTATCTGTTTTTAAACTCTTGTAAAATGGTGCAAAAGTGGACCTTGTGGGGTGGGAGCCAGAGGCCTCACCATGGGTGGGAGACAAATACATCATGCAGGAAGAGCTTATGTGCGAGTTTTATTGAGCTAAAAGGAGTGGGGAAGGGAAGAGAAAAAGAGAAATTCAGAGAGGAAGAAGAGGCAAGGATCAGTCTGACTCTTCAGAAGAGCTGCCAGAAAACAGAGAGGGGGAGTGGGCAGAGCTTGTCTCTTAAAGGGACCTTTGTACCTCTGTGTACATATGTAGTGATGTAGCAGCCATAGGACCCTGGGTTGGCCAGGGTACTGCCTGGGTTTATCTTGCCAGGTGACAGGGGCCAGCATAATGCCTGAATCCTAACAACTCTCTTTGTAGACCATGTTGGCCTCAGACTCAGAGATCTACCTGCCTCTGGCTCCCAAGTTCTGGGGCTAAAGGAAAGCAGCACCATGCCAGATTAAATAATTTATTTATTTTTTTAATTTACTCTTTAATAACAAAATAAGATATAAGATAACATCAAACACATTGGTATAGGACCATACAGACCAGAACCCTCAGAAAATGTCAGAGAAAACCAGTGGACTAGATTGAAAAGGTGTTGGGAAAAACAATAATGAAAATGGAAACACACATGCAGAAAGGTAGAATGGACAGAGAAAAAAACCTAAGAGAGAAATTGAATCCTTTTATTAGCTTCAAGAAGGACAGGAGGAGGGGCTGGAGAGATGGCTCAGAGGTTAAGAGCATTGCCTGCTCTTCCAAAGGTCCTGAGTTCGATTCCCAGCAACCACATGGTGGCTCACAACCATCTGTAATGGGGTCTGGTGCCTTCTTCTGGCGTGCAGGCATACACCCAGACAGAATATTGTATACATAATAAATAAATATTTAAAAAAGGACAGGAGGAATTGCTTTCAACTTTTTATGTTATTGATTTGAAGTTATTTATCACAAAGCTGTGATGGATAGAAAATTGGAAACAGAAGGAAAGAGCTAAAAACACTTAGGTTATTGATTCACAAGGTCCTAAGAGACCTATACCTAGCTTTCCTTACTATTGTTTTACAAGAATAGACCCATAAAATAACCATTAGTACAATAAACATTCACTGAACTTGACAGACCAGAGGACTTTGTAAGGAGCTTTAGAGGACTTAGAGCCTATTATCTGCCTGCAAGCACCTGGGGGGGGAAACGGAAGATCATCTGGGCAGGCTGATTTACATAGATAAGAAAACCATCAACTTTAGGTTACCTTCGTAAACTATCCTTCTTGTGTTCAATTCACGGAGTGTAAGGGCAACAGAAAGGAAAGCAGTCTAAAAACACCTCTCCCTGAGTGAGGCTCCAGAGATCAAAATGCTGAACTTTGAAAATACCCTTGGAATGAAAGGTAGCTTGGCTATATCTTTGGCTATCTTCGTGGTACACATTACAAAGGAATTCTACTGGGGTTATATTGTTGGGCTTGTCAAACAGGAATCTCAATTACAATCCAAAAGTGTGCTTCTGTGTGCATAAGGCACACATTATCTCTTGGGAATTACTGAGGTAATGAGGTATCACACCACAGTTTTAAAAGTATGCACTGCTAAACTGCCATTAAAGAGTAAAGCTTGACTGAGGGTTTGTGTGTGTGTGTGTGTGTGTGTGTGTGTGTGTGTGTGTGTTGTGTAGAGGATGCTTTGTTTTGGTGCTGAGGATTGATCCCCGTGTGCTGTTCCCTGTGGGCAAACATTCTACCGAGTCATACCCCACCTCTTTTGACTGAACTTGGAGACTTTTAGAGGTGGTGGAAAGATAGCTCAGTTGATAAAGGGCGGGCCTGGCAAACATGGGGATCCAAGATAGAGAGAGGTCTTTTTCAAAAAAAAGGCATAGCTGGGAAGATGACTCTTTGGATAAAGCTCTTTGCTGGTGCAAGTAGCAAATTCCTGAAAATCCTGGTGCTCAAGAGGTAGAGACAGGATCCCTGGGAAAAACTGCCTACATTCTGGTTCAGCCTGAAACCTGCCTTAAAAAACAAAGAGAAGGTAATGGAAGAAACACCTGAGGCTAATTTTAGGCCTCTACACCCATGTGCATGCACACGAACTCTACCACTACACATGACCACTCATCATACACACACACACACACACACACACACACACACACACACACACACAGCATACATACATGCAGAAAGAAAAAAAGACGTGTGGCACCATCTCTTAAGGCGTGTTGCTTGGGGTGATCCTCTAACCTCCACACAAGGGCATACAAATAAAACCTGAAAATGAACAAGATGGTTCCGTTTTGTTTGTTTTACAGGGCCTAAAGTACCCCAGGCAGGCCTTGCTTACTACTGCTAAGGATGACCTTGAACCTCCTACCCAGATCTCCAACGCATTAGGATTTCAGGCAGAGATTCACCTTAGGGCTTCCCAATTCTAGGCAAAGCCTTACCAAATATACTACCTCCCCAGCTATGTGAGGTTTTGGGTTGTTTTTACTAAGAAACATATACCTGTAAATAAAACATACACTTAACATTTAAATTTTTTTTCTACCTTTTTTGAGAGAAGTTTTCCACTCTGTAGCCCAAACTAGCATCTGCCTCATGAGCACTGGGGCTACAGATAAGTTCCATCATTCTACATAGCAGAATTGCTACCGTCTGTCTTATTTTATTTTACAGTAAATTCATCCATCAAGCACGTGCTTATACACATTCGGGTGCAATTCACTTGTGAGGTGAGCTTATGTGTTAGTCAGCGGACACCTTTGAAGATTGGGTTCTCTTCTTCCACCACTTTCTGGAATTGAGCTCAGATCTTCAGACCTCAAAGCAAGCATTTTTGCCCATGGAGCCACCTTGCTGTTCCTCTCTGCCTTATTTTAAATTCTGGAACTAGAAAAGCAAAGTAAAATCAAACACAGAGTTAAACTAGATGAACTCCCCTGTACTGGAACACTGCCGGAAACTTGATGCATTGTTGTGAGGTTAGTGATTCTATCTCAAAAGTGGGCGGGAATTGTTCAGCTGTGACGGGCATAGTAAATGGAGAGAACCAAACTTGCCTATTTAGTGTGTCCAAAAATGGAGTATAAAGTGTGTCAGTGACCATACCAAGCCTTGGGCTAATTATGGAAAACTGTGAATCTCACTCTGGAGCCTCCTGTAAATGTGCGTGATAGCACACTGCATGCTCCACCCTGCCTGACTCAGTGCAACATGACACATAACAGAAATTTAATGTCTCTTAAAAGCACAAGTGCACTCTCATTATTCACCTTTCTGGGCCTTTTCTAAGGTCTCGTAGTTGGCTAATCATTGACTAATTTTTAACCATTTTCTCCAGTGCCGAGTCTTTGCTTGCTAGTCTAGTTTGTAGGCCCTGTGTACCCCCCTCATTTAAGAAGGCCTAGAGCCAAGGTAGCACTTGCCTAATGCCAGCACTTGGGAGGCAGAGGCAAGCGGATCTCTTTAAGCCCAGTGTGGTCTATAAAGTGAGCTCTAGGACAGCCAGGGATACACAGAGAAACCCTGTCTTTAAACCAAAAAAAAAAAAAAAAAAAGGCCTTGGATTCCCTACAAGTCGAATCCTCCCCCATTCTCTTTGCCTCCAGTTCACTGTGTAGCACAGGTTAGCGTTGAACATTTTAGCAATCCTCTTTCATCCTGCCCTTCCTGGGGTCACAAGTATAAAATGCCACACCCAGAATAGAGTAGTTTCTCTGGGAAAATTCATAGTAACTATTGGATAGAGAAGCACAATGATGGAAGCATTTAAACATATTGGAAGAAAGCATACATTATTTAAATCAAATTTACCTTTATACTTTCTATAATAAAATTTTTGAAAAGATTTCATGTAGCATATAATTTGCATTAATTAAAAGCATTATGTGTATTTATTTACTTGTGTGTGTGTGTGTGTGTGTGTGTGTTTGTATGTGTGTGCGCATGCACCAAGGCCCAAGAATGGAGGTCACATAGCAGAGAGCAGTTCACTGCTTCCACCGTTTGGGTTCAGGGTTGGAACTCAGGTAGACAGGTTTGACAAGCGCCTTTACCCACTAAAGCCATCTCACTGGCACTTGCATCCAAGTTTTAAGCTTCTCTTATTTTCCAGTTCTTTCCTGGCATATGTAACACAGAACTTAACTGAACCAACTTTAAATTTTTACCAAACATACCAAGCACACACCTCCTCCTCCTCCTCCTCAACAACAACAACAACAACAACAACAACAACAAAATGTTTAGGGCCGGAATGGTGATGAACAGGGAAGTAATCAGAGTTTTTGTTGTTTTTTTTTTTCTACTGTTCTCTCCTACAGTTCAATTTAGACGGGACTCAGGGGACACTTTCACCTTTGGGCCGCCAGGCTGATTTTGGACCTAGGATGAGTTGGAATAGATCCTGGGGGAAACGTGTAGTGACAGTGACAAGGAGGCGGGACTGTGGGCAAGGGAGAAGATGAAATAAAACCACACATGTCTCCAAGTTTTCTCAGGGGCCAGCACGCGGAGAAGACCTAGTGACTCTTGCAGTGCAGTCAAGGGATTTCTACTGCCTCTTCATTCTTTCACCTACCTCTTACGCTTCAAGTACAAAGCTACCAGACAGGTGATTTAGGACAACAATTCATTTGGCTGGAGCCAAATACACATGGGCCTTGCCCTGACTATGATGAAGTGGGCGTGGTGGTGCTAGGAGGTTATCCCAGTACTAGATGGTTGAGCCCTGAGATCACCAATTTGAGGCCAGCCTTGGCTACATAGTGTGACCCTCTCTCAAAACATATCAGGCAGAAACAAAGGGAAACTGGATAGAGGCTTCCCCCGCAAAGTTCTTTGGCGCCAGATCTGGACAGAGCAAAATTCTGTACTATACCTTCCTAATGAAGAGAAAAACTGCACCTTCACCCCCATAGCTGACGTAAATAGGCAACATTCAAACACATTACGAAACCCCTAACCTTACAGTTATTTCAGTAATGTTCTTTAAAACATGTATTCCAAGCCAGGCACTATAGATTTGTAAGTTCTTACACCAGGTAGGGCGAAGAATAAGATTTGCAAACACAGAGTTCCAGTTCTCATCTCTCCTGAGTGCCCATCCTCTCAGCTCCCAGCCCAGTTGATGTGACAGGCTCCTGGCCCAATCCCCTTCCTGGTTCCCAGGCCGCTGGTGAACACCACCCTAGCCAATGGCTGCGGCCGCAGGGCGGAGGGGGCTGGCAGGAGGGGAGGGAGCGCTGGCTTTAGAACCACAGCTGCAGAGATTCCTAGGGCCAGAAGTTGTCTGAGTGCTTGGTGGGAAGCTTTCGAGCCGGATCCACGAGTCTGCGACTTTACGTAAGTGCTTTCCAGCTCCAGTGAGAGGGGAAGAGGGTTTTTTTGGGCGTGGGCAAGAGTGGGTCCTAGCGAGAGCATCTCCCGGAACCTCAGCAGGAACGTGCCTTGCACCAGAAGGCGGGGGTTGGGCAAAGGGGGAGACGGAGGAAAATTTCATCTGGGGTCTGAGGCTCCAGGACGATCTTTCGCCTCCGGGATGGGTGGGAGCTCCAAAGGGTTCCTTATCCCCCACCCGCTGCCACCAGTTTTTCTGCTTACTGTGCTTGGTCTCTGGTTACTCTTAACGTGTTGCCCACCGCCGGCGGGAGGTTCTCGGTCCTAGAAGCCAACCCCTACCCAGATTCCCTAAGGCAGCAACTGCCCTGAAGTGGAAACCGTGTGCCTAACTTCCCTCTGCTGTCCTTTCCCAGCTACTGCCATTCCCCAATCCATCCCTCCCTCCCTCCTCAGCCACTGGGAAATCCCGGAGCCCGAAGCCTAGGTTGCCTTCAGCTAGCTTCCGGTCAACTGCTGAGGGTGACCCAGCGGGTTCCTGAGGACCCCGTGGCTCCTGGAAGGGAGGGACGCCTAGAGGGTGCGGTGGCCCTTGGAAGGAACCTGGCCTTGGCTGCCCACCTTCCGCCCGCTCACCTCTCTATTTCTTACCCTGGGCGTCGGGACCGAGCCGCAACTCCCTATGAGTAAGCAGTTTTGTTTTTTTGTTTTTGTTTTTTGTTTTTTGTTTTTTTTTTCTTTCCGTTGCAGAACCTCTCCAGGCTAGCCCAGAGGTACCTTTCGATTCTCTCCCCTAGCCACGCGCTGGCGGTCCTCTTGCGTCCTGCAACCCAGAGCTCACCAGCCCAGCTTCGGACCGGGGACCGCTTAGGATCCCTGGGAGGTTGAGCAAACAGGGTGGCTGGAACCCCATTCCCTGGCACAGCTGCACTTGCCTGTGTTTACTTTTCTCCACCCGCCTTACTTTAGCGACCTAATGAGAGGCCTGGGGACACAGACTACCCCCGCCCTGGCGTGTCGCCAGTCCCAAAGTTGCTGCTGCTTTTCTGCTTGGTCAAGTGCTGGCGGTTCCGAACCTCCGCCTGGCTCCAGGCCCTAGCTAGCTGCTACAGCTTGGCTGGCTGACACTTTCCATCCTAAAGACTTCTTGCTTTTCACTTGAGCTGTGTAACTAACTACCCAAGTCGTTCAGGTCTAACTTGGATTTGAATTGGGGAGCCTAACTGTATACGACCATACGGAAGGGATGCTGCTATTGCTCTTCCTGTTAGGGGTAATGTAGACAGGGTGAGAGACTTTGCGTGGCCACAGTAGTTAGAAGATGTAGGTGAAGTTAAAACCTACTGAACAGTCAGCATTTGCTCCATTTCAACATCGCTATGTGTTTGAGTCTAAAAATTTATCCCGGAGATGTTTACTGTGAATTGCAACTTAATGGCTGAGGTCCCACACATGCCATTGACATCACATGCCTTAAGTGTCTGATGCCCCGAGGGTAATGGTCACATGACTTCTTTAGACTTTAAAACAGGAATGCAATGGCTGAGGCCCTTATTCCAAAAACTACCAAGACAAAACAGGGGGAGGGGGCAGTGTGTGTCAGCTAGCTTCCACTGAAGGGATTTCTTGGAATTGCCGGAGGGAACAGAAGGGGATTTGTTGCTTTGATTTTTAAACAAAATAAAAATTAAGCAAAATATTTTTAAAATGAAAAAAGAGGCACTGTTTTAAGAACAAAAGCTTGAAATACATGACATCCACTTCCCAACAATTCCATATGGCTTTTCTAAATTTTAAAAAATATTTTTAAAATAATTTTCTAAGAAAGCTAACCTTTAACCCATGTCTCATTTCATTGCTAAATTCTAATTTTGAAGCCATATCCCACAAGATAGTGTTAAAAAATATAAAGAATACCCATATTCCTTGGTCTGGCCTATACTCCCATTGAACTTTTCTCTATATTGGGCATCTACTTAAAGGTGGTGAATAATCCCTTGACTAAAATTAGCTATCAGTTATTTGTAGTTTGGACTAAAAATTGGCTCAGAAATCCTAGCCAAAACTAGTTGACACAAAATTTCCAAAGTTGGTTAGGGATTGTGTTCCAGAGTGGTTTGGTTAGAAGACTATGGAATGACTTTCCCATATTATCCTATATTGTAATTGCTCCTTGGAGAAAACATGGCTGTTTCATTATTTCAATTGTATAACTATGGAAACAAGGTAGAGCAGCCAGGTGTGGTTGTGTCAAACACTGTAATCCCAGCTTGTAGAAGCTAGAGGCAGCAGAATCAGGAATCCAAAATCTAGAAGAACTACATGATTAAAACCATAAGTAAATAAGTTGTGGAAACAAACAAATGGAAGAAAAGAAACATATAGAGGCGTTTCCAAGGTAAGGAACTTAAAAGCCACACTTACTTTTAAAAATAGGCTGTTTGTACATATTAGTTGTTAAAAACAATGAATGCAGAAGCTACAAAAATGAAATGAGGGGTAGGGGTTGAGGAGGCTTCGCAGATGGCTCACATGATAAAGCATTTGCTGGCAGTCCTGACTGTCTGAGTCTAATCTCGAACTATTGGGTAGAAGAATTGCTCCTGCAATTTGTACGCTAACGTTTACACATCATTCCTTGGCTTTGTGTGTGCATATATTCACACACACACACACACACACACAAATAATTTTTAAAGTAACTGGGAATGTTTAAGAGATTTTTGCTTTGTGTTTTTCCTCCCAGACTTTTTATTTCTGTCAAACACTGAAGAGCTTCTGTACCCCATTTTCAGCTGTGCATGAGGTTCTGAGCATGAAAACTACAGCTATCTTAAAGCATACGGTTCTGTTTTCCCAACCAGCCTGTTGCTCTGATTAGCTAGGAAGAAGTCTAAATTGTACCTGAACTCCTAGAGTTGAGCTCCCCTAGTGGAAGTGAAGTGACAATATAATTTTAGACTTTATTTATTTATTTATTTATTTGCTCATTTATGTTTTCTTCTGGGTCAGGGATTTTTTGTGTAACAGTCTTGATTGTTCTGGAACTTACTCTGTAGACCAGGTTGGCCTTGAACTCAGAGAGATCCACCTTCTTTTGCCCCTGGAGTTCTGGGATTAAAGGTGTGTGCCACCACTGCCTGGTTAATTTTAGACTGACTTAATCTCTTTGTTTGTTTGTTTGTTTCTTGACTGAATTTTTAATAAAAATTTAACTTTAAAAGATCAGTCAAATAGATTGTCTATGAAACTCAGCATTAGGTGCTATGACTCAACATTAATAACCAGTGTTAATTTCCTACTTTGAAAAATGTTTAGATAGATATATAAAATGATATTAGTTATAGCTGGGTGAAGATTAACACAGTCTGTATAATTGTTGTTGTTATTTTGTCAATCTAAAGTTATTTCAAAATTGGTTTAAAGCTGGTTATGGTAACATGCATCTCTCATTCAGCATTTAAGTGGCAGACATAGGAGGATCAGGGATTCCAGGTCATGCTTGAGCCTAGCCTGGTTTCCATAGGAGCCTGTCTCAATAAGTCAGGAAGAAAAGTATTTTACAGAGCTTTTTTAGTTATACTGAAGTTTTTCTTCTTTAATCATTATTTAAGTTTTATGCAATACAATTTGATCATATTTTTTTCTCCCCCAACTCCTCTCAGATCCTGTCCCCACTCAGCTTCATTTGTTCTCTCTCTTTCTCTAAAAGCAAAATAAATATCAACACAATTCAGACAAAAAATACTAGATCTAAATCATTTTTAAGAGGTGGAATACTGACAAACTTGACTGCAACCTTTATACGTCATAGAAAACCAGAATCATGAGCCTGTAAGATGGCTCAGTAAGTAAAGGCACATATCACCTAGCCTGGTAACCTGAAATGGATCCCCTGGGCCCACATGATATAAGGTGAGATCTGATTCCTGAAAGTTGTCCTTTCACCTCCTCCACATATGAGCCAAGACACCATAATATGTCCTGCATCCCGATCCATGCTAAACAGAATCACCACTAATTTCAGGTCCACAACACTTCTTAAATTGCCCATACATTTAAAACAACACTCATTGCTGCTGACTTGTGATTTAGCATTATTTAATTAACTCAGATTTTTCTTTGTTTGTTTTTTAGTTTGTTTTTCAAAACAGGGTTTTTCCATATAGCCCTGGCTGTCCTGGAACTAGCTCTGTAGACCAGGCTAGCCTCAAACTCACAGAGATTCTCCTGACTCTGCCTCCTGAGTGCTGGGATTAAAGGTATACACCACAACTACCAAGTGTGAGTCCAATTCTTAAATCATACCCTTAGACCTAACCAGTTGCCTGGAGTGCAGGCTAAATTATGTTTTGCCTCTGTTGTAATATTGTAAATAGCATTGAAATCTAACGTATCTAATCTCTTTGACGCTCTCTTGAGTCTGATTGCTAAAATGTGCTTAGGTTTGTGGCATTTGAAGTACAAGGATTAGTTATGATGATTGGGTAGTATTTTAAACAAGATAAGTCTTTTTGTTTTGTTTTTTCAAGACAGGTGTCTCTGTGTGGCTTTGGAGCCTGTCCTCGAACTCACTCTGCAAACCAGGCTGGCCTCAAACTCACAGAGATCTGCCTGCCTATGCCTCCTGAGTGCTGGGATTAAAAGTGTGCACTACCACCCCCTGAGATAAGTCTCTTCTACAACTGCTATACACACATTAGCCTTGACCTTGACTATTCTGGCAAAGTGTTAGTGTCCAGGGCACTATCAGAAACTGGTACGAGAAGTCCTTCTGTCAATGTGTTGCTTTTATTGGTTAATGGATAAAGAAACTGCTTTGGCCTATAGCAAGGCAGAACTCAGCTGGGGGGGGTGACTAAACTGAATGCTGGGAGAAAGAAGGTGCAGTCAGGGAGAAGCCATGTAGCCCTGCCAGAGGCAGATGCCAGAACTTTACCTGGTAAGCCACAGCCTCGTGGTGATACACACAGATGAATGGAGATGGATTAATTTAAGATAAGAGTTTCCCAGAAATACACTTAAGCTATTGGCCAAACAGTTTTACAAATAATATGGTTTCTGTGTGGTTATTTCAAGTCTGGGCATCCGGGAATGAATAAGCGGCCTCCTACAACAAGAAACTGAGTGAAATTTTCCTCCTAGGCAAAATAGTATGATTGCTACTGAGAAGAAAAAAAAAACAGCAGTTTGGCCATGATGCTTAAGCACTAAAGTGACGGATGCTCTTGGAAAAAAGAATAAAGTCCACTTCTTATTCCATGTTCTGTTTTAGGTGTCATTTCTACTTGGCTTTCCATATTTCTTGATATCATATTCTTATCATATTTGACAATGGCAGGAATTTGTATTTGTATTCAGTATAGTATACTCTGGGTGGAATGTATATCTACCAGGCCATTTTTTGCTTATAGCTGATTTTAAAAGTAGCAGGTATGTAATCAAATTTGAAAATGAACATCTATCAATATAGGACAGCTTGAGTATCTTGTTTTTAGAATTATTTTGTACTTGTTAGTATGACAGGATATTGGTAGAATATGATCTAAAGGGAAAAGTTTGATGGATAAAAAATAAAACTAAGGTTAGAAGAAATTTAGAAGCCTTTAATACCAGCGCTTGGGAGGCAGAGACGGGTGGATCTCTGAGTTCCAGGCTCCATTTACAGAGGCCAGCCTGGCCTACAGAGTGAGTTCTAGGACAGGCTCCGAAGCTACAGAGAAACCCTGTCTCGAAGGAAAAAAAAAAGACAGAGGGTTTAACTGAAACTGGAGCTTGCCTATTTGGCTAGACTGGCTGACTGGTGAGCCCTGAGGATCCTCCTGTCTCCACCTCCTCAGTGCTTTCCATACAAGGGCCCACTACCTACCTCCTGTGTCTTTTTTACATAAGTGCTAAGGAATCCGAACTCAGGTCCTCAAGCCTGCACAGCAAACACTTTTCCG
Source organism: Arvicola amphibius (assembly GCF_903992535.2). Taxonomy (NCBI): domain Eukaryota; kingdom Metazoa; phylum Chordata; class Mammalia; order Rodentia; family Cricetidae; genus Arvicola; species Arvicola amphibius. The sequence continues at coordinate 100,049,944 of NC_052065.1, read as the reverse complement.
CTGAACCATCTTCCTAGTCCTTAAATGCCATTCATAGAAGCCAGTCTCACAATACGTAGGTTCATTTATTTCAGTTATGGAGGTGAAGCAATTTCAAAAGATTCATAGCTAATTTCAGTCACATTGAAGGCTGCCATATTCTTAGCACTTGTAAGAAGAATGTGAATATGGATTGTTCTAGGGATGAAGAAACATTACATTTAAAAGCAAATACTGTGAGAGGAGAGTGGTTTGCCAGCACAGGGCTGTAATCGCAGTGCCTGGGATGTGAGTGCATATAGTGAGTTCGAGGCCAATCTCAGTGGCATAGGACCTAGTCTCAAAAAGCAAAGCAAAACAAAACAAAAATATGAAGTGGAAAACATATTGGACATAGTCTCAGAGGAATTGCTGCTGAGCCATAATTTAACCTTGAGGAACAAATAAAATTGTTATATTGGTAAACAGCATTTAGTCCATCCATGCACTAGACACAAAGCATTTTCTCTTTGGAAATATGGAGTAGCTCAATGATTTCAGTTGGTTGAAATTTCTTTTTAAAAATGTCAGAATTCTGGTCATTCTCAGTTCACTGTTTTGTGAATTTTTTTTTAAATGTGTATGAGTGTTTTGCCTATGTATCACTTGTAGTACCTGGTGTCCATAGAGGCCAGATAGGGGTGTTAAACCCCTAGATCTGGAGTTAAATACAGTTGCACACTGCTCTATGGGTGCTAGGAGTCAAACCGAGGTCCTCTGGAAGATCAGACAATGATCTTAACCACTGAGCCATCACTCTAGCCCCTGTTCCCAGTTATATGATCATTTAACTTGGTTTCATTTTTTCAGGCCTGAAGATGGGTGTCAGGACCTCCCTCATATCAGGCAAGAATTCTACTAATGAGCTATATGCCAGGCCCACTTACTGCTTTCTATTTTGACATAGAATCTTGCTAAGCCAGGCTAGTCTCAAACTCACTTTGTAGTCCAAGGAGGCCTTTGAATTTGTAATCCTTCTGCTTCAGCTTCTCAAATACTCTGGATTATAAGCTTGTATCCACCAGGTCTGGCTACAGACTGATTTTATAATATGTAAAACTTAAATTTTCTTAGCTGGGAGGTGGTGCCACATGCTTTTAATCCTAGCACTTGGGAGGCAGAGGCAGGTGGATCTTTGTGAGCTCAAGGCCAGCCTGGTCTACAAGAGCTAGTTCCAGGACAGGCTCCAAGGCTACAGAGAAACCCTTTCTCAAAAACCAAAAAAATTTTTTTTTCTTAAAGGTTAGAAATGTGATTGATGATAAGCGTGGCAATGTTTACTATAAATAAGGCATTGGGTTTGGAATCCCTGGTCTTTTATCCCTCCACTGTCTGGACAGATAGGCCCTTTTCAGTAAATCACTGTTGTCCTCGTATCTGGAGCTTACTTGATTTTTGAGGCATCTGTTTTTAATCTGTTCATTTCATAAGCTTGCTGAAAGGATAAGTGAGCTACGTGAAGCCTTGGCTCTTCAGCAGACAGGTACTATAGAAATCCAGCATACTGTAGTAGATCATGACTATGCTAGGGCTTTAACAGGGCTTCCAGAAGACTGGGGTGTGGCTCAATGGAAAAACATTTGCTTTGCATGCGTGAGGCTCTGGATTCATTACCCAGCCCCCCCCCTCTCTCTCTCACACACACACATACACACACACACACACACACACACACAGAAAGACAGGCTGTTCTTATTATTTAAGCCCCAAACATATCTATACTTGAATGTATATGATCTCCAGCTTACAAGCAAAGGTATGCTTACTAAGTCAGTTTGAATGTAATGGAAAATCAGATATATCTAATAACAGCAGAATAAAAACCTACATGTAACATTTTTTGTATTTCCTCTTTCAAATATTATGCAGGAATCGTGTTAATGTCATCAATTGATTTTTTTTTCCTTGCAAATCTATGGTTCTTTTTCTTTATTGGTTGTCAATACAGAGTCTCTTGCCTTCTACTTTGTAGATGGAGCAGCGGGCTGCGTTCCCACCCGGCTTGTAGAAGGAGCTGCAGGCTGCTTCCCGCCGCCTGGCTCCTGCACACCCTCTAGCTTTACCCAAAATAATTACACAGAAGCTGTATTCTTTTAAATACTGCTAGCCTTTTATTGGCTAACTCTCACATCTTGATTAACCCATTTCTAGTAATCTGTGTAGCACCAGGAAATCTGGTAATCTGTGGCTTACCAGGAAAGATCCTAACCTGCATCTGTCTCCGATCGGAGAATCATGGCGACTGCCTCATTGCCTTCTTCCCAGCATTCTGTTCTGTCTACTCCACCCACCTATCTTCTGACCTATCAGGCCAAGCAGTTTCTTTATTAATTAACCAGTGAAAGTAACACACTTCATTCTTTTTCATCATTTTTATTTAGCGTGCACACATTTAGATTTCATTATGTCATTTTTGGACAATTTGTTTCTGTTTCTTTTCCTATACATCTCTTTTCCCCTTTCCTCCTGTACCCTTCCCCACTTCCTCAAGCTCCTTTCTGCTTTCATCTCATATGTTGTATCAGTTTCCCCTTCCTCATTACCTCTCCCCACACTTAATAGTCTCCTTTCTAGTTTCATGGCCACACTAACCTTCTGCTTATCTACATATGTATAAATATGTGCTAGGATGCATATATGAGAGAACATATATGATGCATATATGAATCTGGGTGATCTAACTTAAAATAATGTTTTCCAGATATCCATTTTTTATAAATTTTATTTTTCTTTATAGTTGAATAAAATGCCCACTATGTTTGTATTACATTTTTTTTAACCCATTTATCTGTTGTTGGACGTCTAGGCTGATTCCATTTCCTTGCTGTTGGGAATAGAACAGCAGCCCTTTTGGTATATGCCAGGAATGATGAAAACTGAGTCATGGGAGTTCTCACTTAATGTAAGGTTTTGCATTTAGTTATTTTGTGTGTGTGCCTTTGTCATGGTGCATATGGAAGTCAGAGGACAAGCTGGAGAGGGTGGAGTTCTTTTCTTTTATCCTGTGGGTCTTAGGAATTGAACTCAGGTCATTAGGCTTGGTGGCAAATGCCTTTACTTGCTGAGCCATCAGTCCAGCTCAGTTAAATGACTTTAGAATAACCAAGAATCATGACTAGTTCGGAAGAGTAGGCTATTTTTACTCCTAAGAATCATTTTCATTTTTAAATTGTGTCCTCTCCTTCAACCATCTGTGTTTAAAAATATTCACTAGGAAAGGCATTTTGTGTAATTCTGAAACTAGTGCATTGAAAATAGAAGTTTGATTAGTTTAAGTTGTGATACACATGTGGAAAATGAATGCATATACACATTATAATTATATGTAAATATAGAAAGTCCTTACTTTGTATAAAATGCAATAGACTCTCAATAAACGTTTCCATTTATAGCTTAATATTTTACACTATCTTTGTGAGAGATTTGGATCTCTTAATTTTCCACTAATTTAATCCTTTTCTTACTACAATTTGCTATTAAGAAAATAGGCTGTGGGGGAAGCTGGAGAGATGGCTCAGCAGTTAGAGTGCTGCTTGCTGTTCTTACAGAGGTCTTGAGTTCCATTCCCAGCACCCACATAGGGTGGCTTACAACCGCCTGTCACTCCTGTTTTGGGACTCTAACATCTTGTTCTGGCTTCCGAGGGTAAATACACTCATATGCACATACCTCTCCCCAATACAAACATAATTAAGTTAAAAATAAATCGAAAACAGGAAAAGACTGGAATTTTTGGCTTGATTTAAATTTTGCATTGGTGTGTGTGTGAAGCTCACAAATCAGAGGACAACTTGTGTGAATTAGTTCTTCTTCCACCACGTAGGTGTCTCTGGGATTTAAATTGTGTCCTCAGGCTTGGCAGCAAACATTCTTCCTCACTGAGCCATTTCACCAGCCCTTGTTGGTTTTACATAATGATATTATGAAAATTTCATTTTCTGTTGCTTTTCATTGTGAATGCAGATAATTTAAGCAAAGGTGTAGGCAGCTTTGCTTAGCTCAGAAACCTGTTTTTCATTGAATTCATCTTTTTATGAGAAAATGGTATCCAGCAGTCTAAAGAACTTCTCTTCAAAGGAAAATTGGAAACATGACTCCTAATAAGTTACATGTACTATTTACAATAAACTCATAGCCATTAGCAAATATAGCTTAAACAAGGATGAAAGGTAATGGTTAATGTTGAGGTCAGGTTTGGACTATGGGAGAGGAGGCTTCAAGACTTTGCAGTTTTCACAGGAATATAATACCAATGTTGGAAAGATTGCTTTAGAGAAAAATAGCATAGACAAAATAAATGAGTGAAAACTGAAATGTTGAAAAGACACAGGATTAGAAATTAAATCAGAGCCGGGCAGCGGTGGCGCACGCCTTTAATCCCAGCACTCGGGAGGCAGAGGCAGGCGGATCTCTGTGAGTTCGAGACCAGCCTGGTCTACAAGAGCTAGCTCCAGGATAGGCTCCAAAGCTACAGAGAAACCCTGTCTCGAAAAACCAAAAAAAAAAAAAATTAAATCAGTATCCTTTCTTTAAAAAATGTTTATGTGTGTTTGTATTTATTTGCTCAAGGGCAGAGGAATCCTCTCAGGAGTCAGTTCCCTCTTTCCATGGGTTCAGGTCTTCATGGTTGCTGCAAGCACTTACCTAAGTATCTTTTCCAAGGTAGCATACAGTCTTGGAAAACTGATAAATTTAAATATTAAATTTGAATTTATTATTTTCATTTTTCCCCTGGTAGAAGTCTTCAAATGCAAAGTCCAGGAAATGAGAGGTTTTGAGACATTCAAAACTATTTTAAACAAACTGGGCATTGTAGTGCACGCCTTTAATCCCAACACTCAGAGGCAGAGGCAGGTGGATCTCTGTGAGTTCAAGGCCAGCCTGGTCTACAGAGTTCCAGAACAGCCAGGGTTATGTGGAAAGACCCTGTCTCAAGAAAACTAAAACCAACCAACCAAACCAAAAAGGTTTAAGCAACTTATGAATCTTCAGCTTGCAGCTATAGCTGAACCATTTTTATTCGTGGTTATAAGGAAATTATCATTTGTCAGAGTATGTTTCTGGTGATTAAGCCCGGGTCTTTGTGTATGCTGAGCAAACTCCATATGACTGAGTTACGATTTCAGCCCTTATTTATTTGTTTATTTATTTAAATTTTATGACAAGATCCTGATAAACTTTAAATTTTGATCCTGCTCCTTCAACCTCTGGCGTAGCTGGGATTATAGGCACGGATGAGTTAACAGACATGGCTTAAATAATCACATCTAATAGTTGTCCTATCATAATTTAAAAATAGAACCAACTTAATGAAGTTTTAAAAGTTATATCAACAGATTACATGTTCAAAAATACAAGTAACCTCAAGCATTTTTTTAAAAAAAATCTAAATCTAAAGTCCAAGTAGTCTAGCTTCTGTTAGCTCTCAAATGAAACTCAAGTTAGCATGTAGTATTGACGGTGCTGGAAGTATTGATGGTACCGGCAAGTGAAACCTTCCCAAACTAGAGATCTGTAGAAAGATGAAGGAAGTTTGGTATGTCTAGTAAATTGAAGTTTATAGGTTTAGACAGAAAGGAGGGGGGGTATTGAGGATATAGCTCAGTGGTAGAGTACTTGCCTGGTATATAGCAAGCCCTGTGTTTGGTTCGCAGAAGCACAAGCCTGTAAATTCCAGCATTTTGGAGGCAGAAAGAAGAGGGTCAAAAGTTTAAGATTATATTTGAGGCTAGCCTAGAATACATAAGACACTGTCTTCTTAAAAAGGACTTTCGGCTATTAATAAATAGAAACTTGGGTAAACTATAAAATGTACTCAAGTACATTTAAGTATCTATCTCTGCCTGTCTATCTTATCTATCTAGACATTTATATATATATCATACATAAATAACTCATGAAGTAATATGAACATCTCCTGTGAGTGGTTTTTATAATCCAGTCAGTTAACCAAAGTGTTTATTTTTAATTATTTTTGTGTGTATGAGTGTTTTGTCCACATGTGTGCATGTGCACTGCATGCATACATAAATGTCCCCAGAGCCCAGAAGAGAGCACTGGATTCTCTGAAACTGGAGTTACAGCTAGTTGTAAGCTGCCACGTGGGTGGTAGGAACCAAACCCAGGTCTTCAGTAAGAATAGCTAGTGCTGGTAACTGCTGAGCCATCTCTCCAGCCCTATCATTAATAAAAGTATTTAATTAAGACTGTTTATGTGCTGAGATGACAAACAGGGAGAAGATAATTCCTGCAATTTAGGAGAAGAAAAAGGGCACAAAGGCAATATTGGTTCTCACAAAATCTAAAATTTTTTATTATCCTAATTAATGTGTGCACACGCGTGCATACATGCATGTGACATCAGGACAACCTGTGGGATCTGATTCTTGCCTCTCACCTTCTTGAGGCAGTGTCTCTCTTGTTTCTGCTGCAGCTCTGCTTCTTCCAGTCCAGATGGATGATGCTAGGGTGGTTCTTCTCTCCACTTCCCACTTCTCTGTAGGAGTGATGGCTTTACAGATGTGTATCACCGCTTCTGGCTTTTTACATTCTTTCCAGGATTGAATTTGGGCCATCAGATTTGCTTGGCTATCACTTTTACCTGTTGAGACACCTCCTTTCCCTCTTAGAAATATTTTACATGTAGAAATGAATTTAAATATGGCCTTTTTCCTGAACATAAAATATTTTCTAAATTTAAACTTTGTATGGACAAAGACATTTACTTATATCCCAGTATAATCAAATCTAAACTAAGAACAAATCACATTTAAACATTGTTATTTCTTTGCAATAATTATTACGTCCTAAAAAAGGAGCCCACTATGAGTTAATTTTACTTAAATAGAACATTGCTCAGCCTATAAATGAAGGTCAGCAGACACCAGTGTCTTGGAATAAAATAGCCCTTTGGCTAGAAAATGCGCCACACCCCATTTTGTTTTTACGAAACTAAAATTCTTTCCAGCTTTACTAAATTGGAGATGTTGTGTCCAACTACAGTAGTAGTTGGTTCTGCTGCTGTGGAAATACCCAGATATTCATGTATACAGAAGCCCTTAGAAAAGTTGGCTTGTACAAGCACTGCTCAACCTTTCTGTAGCTCCTATTCTCTTAGGTTCTTTCTGACCTGCATATAAAGTGCAAGTAGCTAACTTGCACTTCATGGTTTTCACAGACCTTAGACTGGGTAGGAGTACCTGGGATTTCAGATCTCACAGTTGCTCCCTCCGGTAGGACAGAATCAAAGCAATACATATAGTTTTCTACAAGGGCAGTGAGAAAGTCCTACCAACTGATGAGCTATACAAGTAGGGATTAAGCAAATAAATCCCAAGGAAAACCTCTGCTGGTTCTTTCATAGTGGCCTGACACACAACAGGTGCCATTTACAGTTTCCCTTCATATTCACAAGGAATTGGTTCCAGGAACTCTCTCGAATACTGCTGTTCACAGATGTTTCAGCCCCTTATATGAAGTGAGGTGGTATTTGCGTATAACCCATGCATGGTCTTCATCCTTATATGAGGAGGTGAGAACTGAATCAAAGACATCTCACATTACATTCTAAACTTAACCACTGAGCTATGTTCACACCCCTCTCCCACATACATTAAATCATCTTTAGGTTCCTCAATACCTCATAGACTATCTTAGCAGATGATTGTTAACTGGATTGTTTATAGAATGAGGACAAGAAAAGATCTATACAAGTTCAATACAGTCAGTCACAGGTCTTTCTAAATGTTTTCCAGCTGATGTTGGTTGAACCCATATGGAGCATATAGGTAGAGCGTACCTATTACTATACTTGAGTTGGTGAAAAGGAATGATCCTGAAATATCTGCTGATAGACCTGAAGGTCTGGAGATATGCCTTAGTGGGAGAATTTTTACTGGGTTTAGATTTGATTCTCAGGAAGAAGAAATGATTGAGTGAAGGAAGAAAAGAAAGAAAAAAAGTAAAGGTGGGGGCAAAAAATCATATTGAAAAAACCCAAATTGGAAGACCACTGATTTATGACACAATGACTTCCTGCCATGGCAATAATAATGGTGTTCTTGGTTTTATTTACTTTTTAGCTAATTTGTTTACTTACTAAAACTTTTATTGGAATAAGTTCATTGTACAAAATGAAAGAATTAACCATGAAATCTTTATGCAAATACATAATGTACTTTGACAATATTCACCCCATTACTCTCTCCTTCCTCAACTTCCAGCCCTCCCACAGCATTATTTACTCTTTTCAAATAGTCCTTTGAAATTCACATCCTGTGTGTGTGTGTGTGTGTGTGACACATGCATGCAAATTGCTAGCAGGAAATTCAGAAATGCAATTCAAGATACAAACCTAGGCAACAAACTTTGTTTTCTATTCTTTTAGGAAGAATAATGTAGCACAGGCTAGACTCAAGCTTGCTAGGTAATTGGGGATGAGCTTGAACTTCTGATTATTTTGCCTCCGTCTCTCATGTGCTGAGATTATAGGCATGTACCCCAACACCTGGTATAGGTGGTACTGAAGAGCCAAACCACAGCTTCATGCATTAAGAAAGCACTCTACCAAGTGCTATACATTCAGGCTGGTCTCAAACTCAAAATACTCCTGCCCAAGCCTTCTAAGGACTGGAATCACAGGAATTTATTACCGTACCTGGCTTTAGCTATTTCAGATGATTGATTATGAGTGAATGCTTTGGATGTACCTTGTTTTGTTTCTTGTTTTATGGTTTGGTTTTGGTTTAGTTTGGTTTGGTTTTTAAAGGCAGAGTTTCTTTGTGGAACAGCTCTGGTTGTCCTGGAACTTGTTCTGTACACCAGGCTGGTCTTGAACTCACAGACAACTGCCTTCCTCTGCCTCCAGAGTGCTGGGATTAAAGGTGTGCACCACCATCAACCCAGCTTGTTTCTTGTTTTTAGAGACATTTTCACTATGTAACCCCATTCTGGCTTGGAATTTGGGATGTTGCCCAGGCTAGTTTATAATCTGTAATTCTCCTGCCTTAGCCTCTTTTTTTTAATATTTATTTATTTATTATGTATACAATATTCTGTCTGTGTGTATGCCTGCACGCCAGAAGAGGGCACCAGACCCCATTAAAGATGGTTGTGAGCCACCATGTGGTTGCTGGGAATCGAACTCAGTCCCTTTGGAAGAGCAGGCAATGCTCTTAACCTCTGAGCCATCTCTCCAGCCCCAGCCCCAGGTTTTTTTTTTTTGGTTTTTCGAGACAGGGTTTCTCTGTGGTTTTGGAGCCTGTCCTGGAACTAGCTCTTGTAGACCAGGCTGGTCTCGAACTCACAGAGATCCACCTGCCTCTGCCTCCCGAGTGCTGGGATTAAAGGCGTGCGCCACCACCGCCCGGCCGTGCCTTAGCCTTTTTGTATGCTGAAGTTGCAGGCATGTTCCATTACCTACAGATAAATATGAATAATATCTTCTCTCTTTTCTTTTTAATTTATTTAGTTTATGTGTGTGTTTTGCTTGCATGTACATATGTGCACAGTATGCATGCCTACACCCATGGAGGTCAGAAGTGGGTCTCAGACTCCTTGGAACTGCCGTTGTAGATGATTGGGTAGAAGCTTCCCAAAGTGGATGCTTAGAAACAAAATCAAGTCCTCTACAAAAATGAGTGCTCTTACTAGCTGAGCCATCTTTTTATCCCTCAGTGTGGATGGCATTTACATGGTAAGAGCTGCTGAACTTCATTATCAAAGAAGAAGCTATGATACATTCACATTTTGATAGGTTTATTGAAAAACTGCATGTATATGCCCATTCTATCTTCTTCAGATATACAGTTCAACACTTATTAGTCCATCTCCCATCATGTATGTCATTACAATCCATTTTCTTTTTAAAAAAATATTTATTTATTGTATTTTGTGTGTATGGATGTTTTGCTCTCACATATGTCTTTGTACGATATGCATGCCATGTCTCCACAGAAGTCAGATGAGGATGTCAGATCCCCTGGAACTGGAGTTAGGTACAGTTGTGAGTCGCCAAGGAAGTGTGTAGGCAGAGAATACTCATTCGTTTTCCGGCTGCTCAGACATGAATGATCACACAGAAACTATATTAATTACAATACTATTTGGCCAGTGGCTCAAGGGTATTTCTAGCTAGGTCTTATATTTTAAGTGAATCCATTTCTATTAATCTGTGTATTGCCACGAGGCTGTGGCTTACCAGGTAAAGTTCTGTTCTGGTGTCTTTCTCCCTTGGCAGCTATATGGCAGCTTCCTGACTGCCTATTCTCTCTATATATCTCTGTTCAGATTTCCTGCCTTACTGTATTTTTCCCTGCCATAGGCTCAAAGAAGATTCTTTATTAACCAATGGTATTCACCGCATACAGAGGGAACTCCCACATCAGGAGTGCTGAAAATTAAACCTGGGTCTTCTGCAAGAACAAGTGCTCTTAACTGCTGAGCCATCTCTTCAGCCCCCTACAATCCATTTTCATATATATATATATATATATTTTTTTTCACATAGAAATGCTGGACTTTCTACCCATAATTCTCCCAAGATACATACCCTCCTAACCCTAAGGGACTGCTAATCTACTATGCATCTTCATAATTTTCCCTATCCTGGGTTTTTATATGAATTGTTTTTTTGCATGTGAATTAAGTCTATTTTGCATTTGGCTTCTTCCACTTGTTGCAGTGCTATCTAAAGTCACCCACATTCTCAGGCGTTACTGTTTTTGTATGCCTGATCAGTGTTTGGTTATGTAGCAATATCCACCATTCACTCAGGGGTGGTCATTTGAATTGTTTCTACATTACAGTTATTATAAATGGTGGAATGCATCAGTATTAAACATTTACTATAGGCAAGATTCTGAGTTAAAAGGTTGTACTGATAAAAATGCCTCATTTATTTCTCCTCTGCTCCTAATGTGAATCTTAGCTGTGAATAACTTTGGCTATTATTTTCTTGTTATTATTCATTATTTGGCTATTAATTTTCTACCTATGTATTTATCAGTGATTTGCTTCCAGTAAATTTTTCTCTTTGTGTCCTGTAGTGAGGGGCTGCGGGCAGGCCTGCTTTTCGTCCCACCCGGCTCCTGGCCGCCTGGTTAGCTTATGCCCCGAAATAACAACACACCAATTGTATTCTTTTAAACATTGCCTGGCCCATTAGTTTCTAACCTCCTTACTGGCTAACTCACATTTTGATTAACCCATTTCTAATAATCTGTGTAGCACCATGAGGTGGTGTCTTACCGGTAAGGATTCAGCATGTCTGACCTGGTGGCTGGCTTCATGGCGACTGTCTGAGGCATCTGCCTCAGAGAGGAGAGGCAGGGCGATTGCCTGAGGCATCTGCCTCACTCCCAGCATCCTGTTCTGTCACTCCATCCACCTATGTTCTAACCTATCAGGCCAAGCAGTTTCTTTATTAATTAACCAATGAAACAGCAGATAGATAGAAACACTCCTACATCAGCGTCCAGTAAAATTTTCCCTTTCCTTGAGTAATGCAAAGTAAATAAAAGATCTTAGTTTTCTTTGGGTGGGGTCAGGCAGGCCTTGAACACTTATCCTCCTGTCTCAGCCCTTGGAGTAGTTGGAATTCCAAACCAGTGTCATCAGGCCTTTAAAATGTACTGTTTGGTAGATGTTTAGAATGCTCAGTTAAATATATGTTATTGTTGTTTTAGCCTCTCTGTGTGGCAAAGACTGGCCTCAAACTCATGATCTTTCTGCTTCACCTTCCCCAGTAACTGAAAATAGAGGCACACCACCACACCCAGACACATATTTGTTTCATTACATTCTTGACTACTGAAGAGCAAAGATAAGCAATGTTAAATAGTAAATGCTTGAAAACAATGGTTATCTTTAACCTAAAGAATTACGGAATGCTTCTATTTTTCAAATGTGTTCTCATAGAACAAAAAATTCAAAAGCTACAAAGGACCGTAGTATATAATGAGGAATCCTCTTAACACTTGACATTTGCAAAAGAGATTAGTGTTTTGTGGTTCAGAAGCACGGTGGTGGGAGGACTCTGTTGACTTTGTAGGAGTGAATATGAGAGAGGGGAGATGAACCGTTTCAGCTTCGAGCATATCAGGTTTACCACGTGACGTTAGGTGACAGTAGATGATAGCAAACTAAGTGTGATGGGACACTCCTGTAACCCCAGTACTTAGACACTGGCACAGGAGAATCTCGACAAGTTTGGGGCCAATCTGGGCTGTTATGAGATCCTATCTCAAGAACCCTTAGAGAAATTAAGAAAAGAAAATAGCTGATAGTCCCTAGAACACTATTTTGCTCTTGTCTTCTGGCTTCATCTGTAAGAAGAATACTTCCTGGGAAATTATTGAAAATACTCAGTTGAAACTGTGAAAGATACTGTAGCTCGTCCCTGTTGGTGGCTTCTGTGGGAGGTATGGTGGGGAAGGACTCAGTTTTTAAGGGGCTGGCCATTGCAAGTTTGATCATGCTCCAGTGACTTTATGGGCAACACAGATTGGACTTGGTGGGTTTTGGTGGGGCAGGGAGTGGATAAGTGGAGATAAGTGGAGGAATGGGAAGCCAGTGTGATGGGGGTACAAATGACTAGTTAAAAGATTGCTGAGGAAAGAGAAAAAAAGAAAACTTCCTGGGTCCTAGCTCCTAAATCTCCCAGACACTTAAAACTGTGCAGGAAAGGAGAGGCCTCTCTGTGTAAGGAAAACTAGAAGTCAGTACCATTTCCTGGAGACCTATTTTGAACGTCCTGTATAATTACTTAATTCTTGTAACACACCTTTGTTAATTGTCTACAATGTGTCTGGTATACTAAGATTAATCAAACAATATACCAGCGTTTGAACTGGGGGTTCTGATTTTTACAGGTGAAGCCATGGAAGTCTGATTGTGACTAGCCTCAGTTTACAATTGTTGAGGTTATTGATGGAGGAGCACCCCTTTGTCACAAAAGATCCAGATTTTAGCAGTAGACCTAGTCTGGCACTGTTCTCTGTCCATTTCAATACCAAACCCATGCTCCAAACGGCCTGAAAGCACTGCCTCTTCCTCCCTGAATCGGTTTATACTAACTGCTGTTTTCTTTCAGATACTAACAGAACGGCAGATACTATGACATGTTTTAAAACTGCCATTAACTCCCTGGAACTCAAGCAGCTTAGGCCAGACAATTTGTTCCTAGCTAATAGAAATGCTTTAATAATAGTTATGTGATGAACAGTGAAATGTTTTTTACGTCCTCTCTTTAGTCAATAGTTCTAGGTGTGCTAACAAGCACAAATTCATAATCTGATATGGTTAATCCATCCAAAACATTTTGAAAACTCTAATTCAATATGTTACAAGTCTATCAGAGGATTTTTATCACTCCTGGCTTCTAGTAAATTGGAATTTATTGACAGGTGGTGGTGGCACACACCTTTAATCCCAGTACTCAGGAAGCAGAGGCAGGTGGATCTCTGTGAGTTCCAGGCCAGACTGGGCTACAGTGTGAGTTCCAGGACAGGTTCCAAAGCTACACAGAGAAACTTTGTCTCAAAAAAAAAAGACAAAAAAAAGAAAGAAACTTAACATTCTAGTAGAGGTGGCAACAAAAATAACATTGGTAAAGTATGTTCAAGTAATTGTTGTGGCAAATATATTAGAGAAACAGTTTAAAGGAAAAGATTTATTTTTGGACCATAATTTCAACCCAAGGGAAGCTGACTCCATTGCTTTGGACTTGAGGTAAGGCAGAATAATGAGGCAGTAGATCCTTGTGAATGGTGCAGATTACTTCATGTCAGCCAGAAAGGGCAGAAAGAAAGAGACCCGAAACTGAATACTTCCATCAAGAACATGGCCTGGTTGACCTGTTTCCTCAGGACTTTTGTTGGTCTGCAAAAATTTCTATTATCCTGAGTAATGCCATCAGATTATGAATCCATCATTGGTTGTATCTAGTGATTACATCTAGGCCTTCTGGTCTTATTATTTCTCAGTGATTGACTCCACAAGCTGGAGACAATGTCTTCAACACATGACCCTTTTGTGGAATGTGATGTGTGTTTGCATGTGTACTTGTTAGTGTGGATTGTGTTTATGTACAAGTGAATGAGCATGTATACATGTGTGGTATCTTCCTCGGTTTCTCTCATTTAATATTTGAGACAGTCTTTCACTAAGCCTGAAGCTCATTGATTCTCCTGGGCTGGCTGGTCCATGATGGTTGGGGTTCTGCCTATCTCTGAGCCTTTCCTCATAACATTAGAGTTACAGGTTAGCACAAAGCACCACCATGCTTCTACATGTGTGTTGAGGAGCCAAGGTTGGGTTCTCATGATTGCATGACAAGTACTTTTGCAACTGAGCCATCTACTCAGCCCCTCGTGATGAGACTTTTCATATTAAAACCTTAACATGTAATATGTTAGATGCTCTTGTGTTGGGAAAGAAGTTAAACCAGGATTAGGGGTACAGGGAGGAGGAAGAAGAGAATTAACATTTCCAATTATGAAATCACAGAACTTTTCTCTGAGAGAAATTTCAGGGCAGGAGTGAAGGTGATCAAGGAATGACCCATGAGAAGGTCCAGGAAGGAATTAGTTTTAGGAGTTTATGATTCCGGATTCATACTGAACTTTATTTTTTTTTCAGCAAATAAAAATTATTTCCCTTTTTGTTTGTTTATTTTTTGAGGCAGGATTTCTCCATGTATCCATGGTTGTCCTGGAACTATCTCTGTAGACCAGGTTGCCCTCAAGCTCAGAGATCCTCCTGCTTCTGCCTCCCGAGTGCTGGAATTAATGGTGTGTGTCACCACTGCCTGGCCTAAAAATCATTTCTAATTATCTTAATAATCAAACATACTGATGGGTTTTAGCTTTGGAATATTTTTTTATGTCAGCTCCTTTGAATTTTGGTATAGATCAAAAAATTTTATACAGGTTAAATACCCTAGTGGATGTAGGAATTGATTTGTTTTGGATTTTTATGGTTTTTTTTTATTGATAATTTATTGGGAATAGTTTATCAATATTTATACTAATGTTTTGGAAAGACTATGGGAACAATTTTTAAAATGATGTTAGTTGGATTACTGTATATATTTTATTCATTTATTTATTGTTTTGTTTTTTGAGACAGAGTCTCACAAGACAAGTCCTGTTTTGTCTAGAACACCCTAAGTAGACCAGGCTGATCTCAAAGACATAGAAAACTGCCTGTCTCTGCCTCTTAGGTGCTGGGTTTAAATGTATGCACCACCACACTTGGCTTCTTTATTTAGTTCTGAATTTGATTTTTATTCACTTTATTTTGAGATAAATGTAGGTTCACACATATATGTAAGAAATGACACAAAGACATCTTGTGTTTCTTACCCAATTTCCTCCCATGGTAGCTGCTTGCTAAAACAGGATAATAATATCTATCCCAGGATACTAACATTGATACAGACAGTCAAGATGTAGAACATTCCATCACCTCCAAAGTGTCTTTTGTTCTCCATTTATAACAACACATACTTCCTTCCTTCCTCTACCCCCGTTCCTGAGACCCGGAAAGCACCAATATGTTATCTATTTTTATACTTTTTATCAATTCTGTAATCTATATAATGGGACATTTGGGAATTTGAGTTCTCTCCCCCCCTTCCTCTCCTCTCTCACCCTCCTTCTAGCTCCTCTATTTCTCTCTTTTTTATTTTATTTATATGCAATGCCTTACTATGAGCCAGGCTGACCTAGCTTGAACTTGTGATTATTCACCCTCAGCGCTTGCTCAGGCATAGGCTACCAAGCCTGGGAATTGGCTTTATTCATTCAATGTATTTTTTTGGTGAGTCTTCCAGAATATTGTACATATCCATTCTTTATTCCTTTTCATTGCTAAATAGCAGTCTGTGGGTGTGGGTGTATTGCTATTTAACAATGCATCCATTCGAGGACATTTGGACCATTTCCAGCTGTATTTTGTTGTTGCTTAAAAAAAGTGTTCCAACATCTCCACACCCTGGCTATCTGGTACATGGTTTGTTTTGCACAATCACTCGTGCCTAGGAAATAGACCTTTATTTGTTTATTGGAGGGTGGAATGCGTGCGTCATAGCACACAAGTGGAGTGCAGAGAACCATTTGCAGGAGTTAGTAATTTCCTTCCACCATATTGGTTCCAGGGATTGAACTAAAATCATTCTTGGTTACAAGTGTCTTTACCCACTGAACCATCCTGCTGGGGGTTAAACTTTTGACTTCAAGCACCCTAAGCACATGCCCTACCATGGAGCTACACTCGCTGCTCATTTCCAAGTTTTTTATTGATATAAATAAAGGTGCTATAAACATTTGTGTGCTACTACTTGCCTAAGTGTAAGTTTTATTTTGGGGAAGTTATTAGGGTATGAATATGAAATGTCTTGCATGGGATCATATATTGAATACTGGATGGTTCTGCTTTGGAAACTTTAAGAGGTGGAGCCTGTCTGGAGGAAATAGGTCACAGAGGATGTGTCATTGGGACTATATTTTGTGCCGTGCACTTCTTGGTCTCTGTTCCAGTCCACTATGAAGAGACTAGTCTCTGAAGTTCTGCCTTACCATAGGCTAAAAATCAATGGAGACAAGACCATGGACTCAGAAACCTCGGAAATCATGAACCAAAATACTTTGTTCTTCACTTACATTGTTCATGTCAGATATTTTGTCACAGTTAACAAGAAGTCTAACATGGGATTACTATCCGAAGAGTACAGTAATGAGGCTTGAATGGTAGTTGGATGTCAGTTGTGTAAGGAACTGTCAGACTATGGTGGCAGAGCAACTATATTGTTTCCTACTTTCCCAAGCAATGTGTGAATAGTCCAGCTTCCCCCTGTATTTGCCTCTCCTTGACGATATCATTGTTTAGTCATTCTACCAAGGTGTAGTGGTTAAACCTTCCCTCCTTCCTAATGGCTATGATTTTAAACATCTTTTCAGGGGTTTATTCTGCATTTAATATATTCTTTTTTTGTGTGATGTCTTACAGGTCTTTTGCTTTGTAATTGGGTTATATTGTGTGATTGTGAATTTTTAGTGTTCTTTATATGTTATAGGTATCAGTCCTTTGATAAGATTCTGATATGCATTATTTTGTCTGGCATAAGCAGGGTCTTTCACAGAATGAAAAAAAAACTTTGAGATTGGTTACCCCCGCTGCCTCTTCTGGGGTTGGCTTTAATTCGTCTACTCACCTGCTTTTAATTCCCTTGCGTTTTTGATTAAGGCATGATCACCAACACCCCACCAGTGCAAAAGGAAAAGAATTTTAATGATTTCCCCATATTTCCAATTAGCAATATTTTAGCAATGTTGAAAATTTAAAAATTATGCAATATTTTCTTTTTTTATGTCATGTCCAAAAACGTTCAACCAAATCTGATTGTGGATTGTTTTTCTTCAAATGTTTCCAAAGACTAATTTTACATTAGTTCTATGATCCATTTTTAATTTTCTTAATTTTTATTTTATATGTCCTGGGTTTTTTTTGCCTGCTCGCATGTTATGTACATTACATGTACACCTTATGCCTTTAGGGCCAGAGGAAGGAGGTGTTTAACCTCTTGGAACTAGAATTCTAGATGGTTGTGAGTGCCATATGGATGCTAGGAATCAAACTGAGGGCCCTTAGAAGAACAGACAGTGTTCTCAACTGCTAAACCATATCTCAATCCCTACAGCTTTGTTTTGGTTTTCCCTTTGATAAGGTCTTTGATATATAGGTTGGGATGGTCTGGAAGTTGTTATGCATAAGTTAAGTTGGCTTTGAACTCATGTACATACAACCCTTTTTCTTAGGCTCCTGGGTTGCTGAAATTACAGTATAATCCACCTTACTAGCCATTTCAATTAATTTTATATAAGGCTTAAGTAATGGTTTGTTTGAGATAGAGTTTAGCTCATTCTGATTTTTAGCTTACTATAACAGAGGCTGGCTTTAAAATTGTTTGTGATCCTTTGTCTCTATCTTAACTTCCTAATATACGTAAATGGGAATGCATTTTTCAAATGGTAATTTTATTACGGAAAACAATTTAGTCCTTGTCTAGCACTAATGCTAAATCTTGTTTTCTTCAAAAAGAAAACTAATCTTGTTTTCATATTATACATCCCAATTCAAGTTCTCCACTTCCCCTTCCCTCCTCCCATTCCCTCCATTTATCCTCCCACCCCCATCCCTATCCAATCCTCAGAGAGGGTAAGCACATTGCTTTTGGGAAGGTCCAGGGCCCTCCCTACTATATCTAGGCTGAGCAAAGCCATCCTTCGAAGAGACTAGGTTTCCAAAAAGCAGTACATGCAGTAGGGATAAATCCTGGTGCACTGCCAGTGGCCCCTCAGTCTTGCCCCAGTCATGCAAATGTCAACCACAATCAGAGGGACTAGTTTGGTCCTATGCTTGTTCCTTCCCTGTCTGGCTGGAGTTGGTGAGCTCCTATTAGCTCAGGTAAACTGTTTCAGTGGGTGAACCCATCATGGTCTTGACCTCCTCTGCTCTGTCTCACTCACACTCACTTAACTGGGCTTTGGGAGAGCTCAGTCCAGTGTTTCCGATGAGGGTCTCTCCTGTTTCCATCAGTTGCTGGATGAAGGTTCTATGGTGACATTTACGATAGTCATCCAATCTGACTACAGGGTAAGGTCAGTTCAGTGCACCCTCTCTACTATTGCTTAGGGTCTCAGCTGGGGTCATCCTGTGGATTCCTTGGAATTTCTCTAAATACCAGGTTTTCTTGCTAACCCTATAATGGCCTCCTCTCATTCAAGATACCTCCTTCCTTGCTTTTGTCTCTAACCCTGTACCTTGTTTTTAAGAGATAAAATGTCAATGTAGCACAGGCTTGCCTTAAATTCTCTCTGAGTTGAGGATGACTTGGAACTTTTGATCTTCCTGCCTCTACCACAACCAGCAGTTCTTGAAAGTACAGGTGTTGATCCCAGCTCTGCTTGTAGGAAGTGCTGGGGACTGTCACCAGGGACTCAGGCGTACAAAGCAAGCATTCTGTCAGTCGAGCTCTCCATACCCAACCCCAATGATATCTATTTTATAGTTTAGAATAATTTAGCCAGGCGTGGTGAGCACATGCCCTTAATCCCAGGACTCAGGCAGGTAGATTGTCGGTGAGTTTTATGCCAGCCCTAGTCTTCATAGATGGCTCTGTGTGTTAGCCAGGGCTCTAAATACTCTCTATCCACAAAATTAAATTTATTTCCTTAACTGACAAACAAATATAAAAATTACATCCAACATGATTTGACACATTCATGTGTGTCATAATATATCAAGATATGTTGTATAATATATCAAGATAAAGGTACCAGCCCCCTCAGCCATGTATCTTTTTTGTTTCCAAGTATGTGCCACGGTTTGTGTGTACAATGCTTGTGTCTTTACTGTGGTTGTTGTGTACACTTCTTGTGTGTACCCTGGTTGTGTGTGCACTTCTGTGTGTACCCTGGTTGGGCGTACACTGGTGTGTGTACATTGCTTGTGTTTACCCTGGTTGTATGTAACTGCTTGTGTGTACTGTGGTTGGCCTCGAACTCGTATGATTCTCTTCCCTATTCTTTTGAGGGCTGGGATTATGTGCATATGACATCCAAACTGCCTGTTTCTTTATCATTTCTTTATGGCAAAACACATTCTTATATCCTTTATAAATTATTTTAAAACATTGAACAAAAGTGTCTTTTAAAATATAATGTGAATGCCTTTGGAGTTGTCAAGAACAGAAGTTTCTCAAGGGAATGAAACTTTCCTCTTTTGTTGTTTTATATCTGTCAACATAGGACCCAGAGTCTTATTCCTGCCAGAGCAATATGCTACCACTGAGCTCCAGCCCAGGAATTACATATCCTCTGGGGTAGGTGGGAGCCAGGATAAGATAAAGTGTCACACTGATTAGGCATAGGCTGCTTTAAAACTCATCCTCTCATGGGCTGGAATTTAGATGTTAGCTGCCACAACAGAGCCAATGCGTTCCTTGATTTAGAACATGTAGGCTTTTCTAACTATTGTTGAATCTTTAGCTTTTCTAAATCACGAATCTTTGCTTGAATTTAAGGAAAGGTTTAAGTTTTACTTGTGGGATGTTTTTATTTTTTATTTCGTTTTTGGGTGTTTCTGAGACAGGATCATACTCGGTAGCCCAGGATGGCCTGGAATTTACCGTTTGCCTTTATACAGGTAGTCCTCATGATTCAGCCTCTGATTACTCAGATTGTTAGCACAAGCCACCGTGGGACTGGCACTATTTTTTGTAATTTATGAAGACCACCCATTGCAATTGCTTATGAGACTTCCAAACTCTTGTGTTGTGCATGCCTTAAGGGAAGTATGGCTTAGCCCATCATTTGCCCCGAACAAAATTCATGATGTCTCAAAGTAACAAAATGGGATATGCTATTAAACCACTGGGATTTGGGGCATTACTGTTTGGGAAGTAGTAGTAGTAAATTGCAAGTTTTTAAACGAAAACACTTGTGCGTTCTCAGGCTTTCATTATAAATTCTACCAAAAATAATACCTTAACAATTCCCAAAGCGTCTGGTAAGCTGGTTGACTTCAAAGAACACTGGGAAATTTACTGTCAGGTTGGAACAAAAAACAAAACAAAACAAAACAATGGTGCCTGCCAGACTTATTGTGAGTGGGGAACTGGAAAGAAGATGTCACCTTATTGCACTGGGGTGAGGGAAGATGAACCAACATCATGATTTCCTTTCTGCCCTGCTTTCTCAAGAAGTGCTTTTAGACTCTCTTTATATTGAACAATTCAGCGTGGGCGGCACAGAACAAAACTGTATGGCTCATTTTTCCATCCCATTTTTTTATTCTCATTGCCTTTTATTTCATTTAGTAAAATTTTAACATTGGGAGACAGAATTAAGTGATTAGATTCAGAGAGCAGAAACAGCGAAATCACAGTTCAAATGTTCTGCTCTCTGTAGGTGGCAACATGATTGTTCTATATTGAGAGCTTCTCTAACATATAGCTCTTGGGTCCTAGTGACACTTGTCACAGTGCTGTCTACTATCACCGCTGCCAATGACATGTGTAATGGCTGAGGTAATAGGTACAGATTCAGAAAGACCTATGTTTAACAGAAAAAGTCGAATCTGTGAAAGAGAGTGAAGCATAGCAGTTCACACCTGTCATGTGGGGGAGTGAGGCTGGAGGATCACGGGATGAAGCCAACCTGGTCGCTATAGCAAATTCAAGACTGGCATGGTAGGCTTCATAATTGAGACTCTGTCTCAATATATGTCTAAAGAAGAAAACAAAGGGTTAAAAAACTACATGTAGCTTGTGGTATAGTTCAGTGGTTGGGTACAACAGCTACAGAAGCTTGTTGCTGTTTTAAGAGGCAATGATATGGTACTCATCAAAAACAGGTATTCAAGTTGTTTTTCACATAAATGATTGTATTTTTTATGTATTTCTTATTTTCAGGGTTATTTATTTCTTTATTTGCAATGACGGAGATAGAACCAGAGCCTTGCACATACTGGCCTGTCACTCTGACCACTGAGTGGTGTTAGTAGCCTTTACTTTTGTCTTTTAAAAATTTACCCTGCAGGGGGTTGGAGAGATGGCTCAGTGGTTAAGTGCGTTGACTGTTTTTCCAGAGGACCTGGGTTCAATTTCCAGGACCACATGGCAGCTCACAACTGTCTGTAATTCCAGTTCCAGGGGACCAAACAACTTCATGAATGCAAAATGCCAGTGCACATTAAAAACAATCACCCTGAAAAACCTTGAATTCTAAGAGACAGTCAACCTAGAATAGTCAATCCCAGTGGAAAACCTCTGAAGGTCTCAGCCAGTTTCTGACACAAATGTGTTATTCAGCAAGGGAAGATCGGAAGAACCTTTTGACTTGTGGCAAAATTCATTGTAATGAGATGTGTTTAGCTATACCAGGTTAACGGAGTACCAAATGAAATACAAATCAAACAAATCTGGTTGGTTAAAATTCAGACATAGCAATCTGGGCCAGCCTGGTATTGTGTTGATGAATTCTGCTCTATCCTCAAAGATATACAATGAAGCTTCTCAGCAAAACTGAAATAAAACTTGTAAATCATCTCTCCTGTATATATATATACACACGGTAAGAGCATATAACCTCTTTACGAGACTGGAATTTTTGTGGCCAATCTTAGAGATGAATCTACATTGTGTTCACAGTTCTGTGTTGAGGCAGATTTAACAATGGCCATTATGTGTAGAAAATAGCAACCATTGTTGCTATACTAAACTCTGTGAAGATTAAAAACAATTAAGTGAAGCGAAGAAAACCTTGATGGTAACACACCAAACAAATTAACTAGTGAACAGTGATTAGAAACAAAATAGAAGCCTCTTGAATTGGACCTAGCAAAGGATGCCTGAAGTGTACAGAAAGCTAAGAATTGCTTACTTATTTAAAAGAATAATTCCAAAAGTGCACCACGCATGTACACACACACACACACACACACACACACACACACACACACACACACACACACACACACAACCAAAATTGGATCTTTCAGCTAGTTGTTTTTGTGAAAGCACCAAAAATAATATTCTGGAGAGATACAATGCAGGCTGTGCACTGCCAAGTCCTAATGACATAGAATTTATTTGGTTTGTGTTTTGAAAGCGTGTGTATATTTGCAAGAATTCCAAGGGAGATTTGAGCTGACACTATGCAGCTCTTAAGCTGAATGAATGTTGGCAATATCCTGAATGTTTTATTAGACAACGAGGCCACAAGTTTTCTCTGTGAGCTTGTCACTGCAGTGGTAGCGGAAGTCAGACTCTATTTCCTATGCAAATACATGTGAGATTTCATGAATGCATTTAACACTTTGAAGTGATAGCAACATCTGGGAACAAGTAGAAACTGGCATCCTAGAAGCTCTGGCTTCATGTTACCACTTCATCTGAATGAGTCATTTAAAGGGTATTTTATATGCCTTGCTAAGAACTGACAAGGTTAATCTTGGACTAGGGCATGCGGGCAGGAAATGCTCAAACAGCGCTTTCTTTTGAAGATTTCTTTCATTATTCCCTGTGAGGTCAAAAAGCAGTTGTAAAGTTTGCAAGGCCAGAGCAGTGATGTCTTGAGAGCTAAATGAGATTTTTCTTTCTTGTGGAACAAGTTTGGTTTGTTCAGTGCCTGCTTGTGTGCCAGGCACTGAGTTAGATGCCGAAGTAGATTGCTAAAGGAAGTACACCAAAAAAAAAAAAAAAACCACTGCCCTCATATACTTTGTTCAAGGTTAAGGCTCTAGAAATATTTGAAGTCATTTAATGCCATTGCTTAGCCTTTCTAAACCTCCACTGAATGTGTGTGGAACTCTTGAATATTTTATCTGATTTGAATAGGGAAAACTGGACTATTTGTTTGGAATATATTCCAGAAGCTGGTAACTAAAGTAAATATTTTCATTTTTGATCATCACTGCCCTGTTTCCTTTGCAAGTGTTGCATACACCTGTCCTCCTCACTATCTGAGGAATACTATGGGCTTCACTTGTGGATTTATCCTTTAGGATGGGCTTAATTCCATTTTTTGTGGGGGGACTGAAAGGACACCGGAGGCTCAAATTAGGGTATAAATTCCTTCAGAAATGTGTCTCTGTCATTTGAAGAATTCTGGGATACTCAAGTATACTTACTAGTCACCGTGGAAAATGAATAGATGACGTAGTTATCTCTGCCCGTGTGAGCAGTGCGCGGGCTGACTCAAAGGAGATGACATGATGGTTCCTGGCCTGAAGGACAATAAGATGACAGGCTGGCGTGGAGACACCATGTGTTCATGCCCATATTTGCTCACATCCCTTGTTCATTTCCTTTTATAGAGGAAAACCAAGGAGTCCCTCTTTCTGTTTTAAGTTTTCCTCTTCATGTGTTTTTTTTCTCCTAGCATTTCTCTTTTATTTATTTTTAAAATTGCACCCTAATACTTTGCAATTTGCTCAGCTGACATTGTGTTTTCTAATAGCACGTGTACCACATTAGCATAGTCATAATAGAAATATAATTCCCGTTTTGGGGAATCAGGGTTAATAAATATGGTACGTTGGTCATGAACTCATTATATAGGAAAGATAAGATTGAATTTGAGCTTCTGATCCTCCTGCCTCTAGCTCCTAAATGCTAAGATTATTGGTGTGCACCACCACGCCTGATTTTCTTGGTGCTGAGGACTTATCCCTGAGTGTCATGCATATTACACAAACTCTTTACCAACTAACTTACATTCTCCACCCAATATTACTATATTAATGTGTTTATAGTATAATATAGTATAGGTAAAGAAGTTTAATATAGTATATTATAGGGAATAAAGTGAAGCATTATAGAACAGGACCCCACCATTCTCCTCTGCTCATCCCATGTGAGCTTACAGGCATGTAAACATGTACACACATGTGTACATATACCACACATGTGTACATAAACATACTCAAGAGTTTTGTAAAGTGAATTGGATGTTCTTGACATGAAAGGAACAATAGAGTACTTGTTTCACAAGGATAAAATTAGTTAAGTCAAACTGAAAATTATTTGACATTTGCATTGGCCACCTTTATTTATCAATACTTGGACTTTTTGTGTACTGATTTCCTTTCTCCTTTTTCTCCCTTCCACTACTAAGGATGGAGTCTAGACTCATTAATACAGAGACTTGCACTGTATGTAGCCCAGGGTAACCTGCAATTCACTATGGAGCCAGACTGGCCTAAGACTTGAGACAGTCTTCTTGCCTTTGCCTTCCAAAGACCGAGATTACAAAGAGGTATGAGTTCCCACACCTGGCTCCATACATATGGTTTTCTAATGAGATATATGGTGTCATTAATTAATATGATTTCTAGGCATCACACAAATGTCAGCATTTAGAATATCTATATAGCTTGATGAAATGATCTTTTCCCAGTGATCAGTGCAAGATTTTATAAAACAAAATATTGGTAAAATGTCCCACCCAGAATGCAACTAACATAAAAAGGATTTAATTGAAAAGGAAATCAACACAAATTCGAGATTGCTTTTTTAAAATAATAGTGCTTTTTAAAAATGCTATATGGTAGCATACAGTGAGTGGTATTACGCTTTTTAAATCTTCATAACATTTCCCAGCTGTAATTTTTAATATGATGATTACGTTGATTTAATGCATGCATCAGAAAGTTTTTTGTGGCTTTTCAGGTCCAAGCCAAAAAGGTGAGGGAACTGTTTTAGTTTGCTTGGAGTTTTGCTGTTGTGTTTCCTTTCCCTTCCACGCTCTACTCCTCCTTCCTGTTCCTTCCTCCCTTTCCTCCTCCTCCCTTCCTTTCTGATTCAGAGACAATCAGGGTAGAAAGGTGGAGAGCATATAAGTTATTTCTTTATATGTTTTTATTAGTGATGAAGAGAATGCAGATGTCTTAAATCGGAAGCTGTTCCATGTGGAACACGGCTAACCCTTTTCTGAGAACTTATATTTCGCACTGAGAAAAGTCCATAATGGTGAATCACAGCTGCAATCCCAGCACTTCGGAGGGTGAGACGGGGGATCGTGAGTTTGAGGCAAGCCTCTAAGACAAGACCCTGTCTCATCTGAAGATGGTTTTGATTGATTTATTTCAACCTTTAGTTTTAGTGCATTGGGGATGTAATTTAATATACAATTAGAATCCTGGTTTATTTAAGAACATGTTATTTTATTATTGAAACAGTTAATAAATCTATAGTAACAAGGAGTCATCCTGGGAATGTTGAAATGAAAGAATTTAATACTTATTAATTCTCTGAGAATTTTATACAGTGTATTTTGATCATATTTACCCCAACTCTTTCTTTAATTCCTGCCAGATCCAGCCCTACCACCGTACACTCCCAACTGTCTGTCCTCTAAAATTAAGATATTTTTGTGTCCCATTTCTCTCCTTAAATGTGAAAAAATCCAGGGGCTGGAGCTGTAGGTCAATGTAAAAGCATTTGCCTTGCATTCACAAGGCCATATGTTTGTCCCA
This sequence comes from Arvicola amphibius, assembly GCF_903992535.2. Classification (NCBI taxonomy): domain Eukaryota; kingdom Metazoa; phylum Chordata; class Mammalia; order Rodentia; family Cricetidae; genus Arvicola; species Arvicola amphibius. The sequence goes on along the minus strand of NC_052065.1, from coordinate 100,023,889 downwards.
AGTACTTGCCTTACAGGCTTATAGCACCATATCCAGCTACACCCCTACTTAGCTTCATATTAAAGTTTTTTTTCTTTGATCTTTCTGGCCTTTGAATGGTGTAGATTTTTCCACCTTCACACTTTAAATAAATTATAGTATCAGTGTAAGCTGCAAGGTCACATTGTTAAGGCATTTGACTTTGGTGTTTTGTTTGTGATGTTTGTTCCCCTGCCTCTATTTGGATTGGACGCAGAGCCTCATACATGATAGGCAAGTGTGCTACCACTTAGCTACATTCACAATCATTTTATTTTGTTTAATATTTTTATTTTTTTGAAATTAAAATATAGTTATCATTTCCCCAATTCCTTTTCCTCCCTCCAACCCTTTCAGTGTATCCCTGTCTTACTCTCAAGTTCATGGCCTCTGTTTTTTAAATTGTTGCATATATATGTACATGTATGTGTCTATGTTTCTTAATATTTAAATATAACATTATTAGTATGTATAATTTTGCTTATTGTATACCAAGGGGTGATCACTTGGTATACGATAACTGGTGTGTTCTTCCCTGGGAAAGAATATTTTTGCCCACTCTCAGCATTCCTTAGTTGCCTTTTTTTTAAAAAAAAAAGATTTGTGTGTGTGTATATAACTAGATAAGTATCTGAAGGCATGCATGCTGTAAACTGTTTTTTATATTAGTGGGACAAAAATTCGTGTATTACTTATTTATTGGGTAAACCTAGGTTTGAACTGAACACAGTGGTATACTATGTGCAAGTAATACTTTTAGTCTTTAAATATAATTGACCAGAACACTATTTCCTGTGGACTGAATAAAAAAATAGATTGGGTTAAGTGAATTTTGCATATGAAGAGGGAAAAATATGTACTCATCAGAATGTCTAAAAGTCTTTGCATAGTTTGTGCCACCATTTGTTAGATTCTAAAGGAGATATAAGAAGAGAAAATATTTCTCAAATGACTTGTCATTGTAGTTGCACGAATAAAATTGCCTTTAAATATGAAAGTGTGTGTGTGTGTGTGTGTGTGTGTGTGCGTGTGTGTGTTTGTTTGTGTGTGTGTGTGGTGTGTACAGGTGAGTTCAGCTCTCTAAGAGGCCAGAAGAGGGCATTGGATCCCCTGAGCTAGAGTTACAGCACAATAATGGGTACTAAGGACCAAAGGGTTCCTCAGGAAGAGCAGCAAATGCTCGGAACTACTGAGTCTTCTCACCAGCCCTGTCAACCATGTTGTTTTGAGACAAGATATTATCCAGACTGGCACAAACTTCTGATCCTCCTGCCTCATTACCTTTCCATTCCCTCACATCTAATTTCATCCTCAGTAACTAGAATTATAGGCATCTGCCACCACATAGAGCTTGTTTTATCTTTGTTTGCTTGCTTGCTTACCTGCTTGATTGTATATAAACCTTTTGTAATATTGGGGATTGTGCCTAGGACCTGTGTATGGACTAGATACATCCTCTACTACTAAGTAAGAGGGTTTATTTGAGACAAGATCTTCAGTAAGTTAGCCAGGCTACCCTTGTACTTACTCCATATCCCCTCCAGGCCTTGAATTTGCCATCCTTCTGCTTCAGCCTCCCCAGTAGATACAGAATTAGAGGCCAGGACCACCAAGTGAGTTTTGTTTATCTTTTAGCATCATATCACATGCCTTACAACTAAGCAGCTATGGGAGCACTGTAAAGTGTTTACATTCCCAGTGTCAATGCTCTGGTCAAGTCTGTAGACGATAAGTGAATTAGGATATGGACTAAGTATCTATGAGGCAGCCTGTGTTTATGGAGGTGGACTGTCATTCATTGGTATCTCAGAATGCTAAATTGATGCATGGTTATGCCTTTTTTAACTCCCACATATGAAAAAAAATGACAGAGCCTTGTTCATATATCAGTGTAAATCACTTGCATGGCAATATACAAGTCCCAGATCCATTCAAGAGCTGTCGGGGTGGAGGGAGGAAAAAGAAAAGATCCTGAAAGCAGATCCTCCATTTGGGTGTTACAACCAGCCCTGTTTGTGCAACAGGAAGTCAGTTGTACCTAATACTGCTTCTAGGATGCATTTTTGAAATGTTGAAATGTGGTTAAAAATGACAAGTAGTATAGTAGTCTCCTGTGTGGTATATTGGCTCCTGTTTTATATGTTAGATCCCTGTTCATAAATACTTCACTCACTGGTGTTTTTAAGTCACGAAATGGGTAATCTCTTTTTTCTTAAAAGGAAATTAGATCATTGTATTGAGGTGCATCATTAAGCAGCACGGAGGGGCCTCCCTGGTTACCAGTCACATGCAGAAAAAAATAACACAGCAGGGGTGTGTGACGGGAGCATGACGCTTGAGTGAAAGTTGGAAAATATGGTCTAGAGTTTGTTTTCTAGCTACACATTACACTGCTATATACAACTGCTATGTATATGAAACTCTCCTGTGATGCTATTGGGTGTGCCTCTTAATATTTCTTTTCCACCCTGAGGGTGTGTGTGAACCTCATTGTTTTTGATTGTAAGATCTGAGAGACAATTTGTTACGTGCTTTCCCTTGGCTTTCCATTCATCAGGAGAACTGAGAATGTAATATGAACTTGTTTCGTTCTGTTTGCCTGCATGTACAATTGTAAAGCTCATTCTTCACCCCTGGCCACCGTCTTCTCTTCCCAGCCAATTTTTCATTACCCATAGTAAAAACAGGTTCTAGCCACACAGTCACAGAATGTCTACACGCAAACAGATAAACTCATCAGGCCCAACTCTTCTTATAGTGCCCCTATCAGACAGTGAGTGATGAAAGAAATTTACAAAGTGAGCCACATACTAAAGAACTTTTAAAAAAAAAGGTTGCATTAGTAATACTAAAGAAATTTCTTTTAGGAAAGGTATGGCGATAGTTTGTTTGGGATTTTTTTCTAGTGCTGGGGATGGAACCTAGTACACTCTTGGGTATTAGGGAGGAAAGATATTAGCATTTGAGTTTGAAAAGTTGGAAAAATATACACTTACCTATGGGCCAAAAACGTCAGAGATACACTTTCTAAGTAATCTATTAGAACCATCTGTAAAAGAGAAAAAGACAGTCAATTCTCAAGCTGCTCATTTTAGTTTAAAACATTACTTCACCCGGTGCTAATGTTGAACATCTGAAAGGGTTAGCTATGTAGCAGTTGGGCAGCGATCCATCTAAGTGATTTGAGGCAGCTGGTGTGGCTGATGAAACAGCTTCTGCTGGAAAACCAACTCAGTATTCTGGTCTCGCTCTACTGTCTCCTTACCTCTGTGCCAGAGTATTTTTACCTCGCAAAATACACAATAACACTAACACAGGCACTTTTCTTCCAGTTAATACCAGGGGCTTAGAGCTCCTCAGCAAGTACTAGGCACCCTTACAGGCCTTGGGGAGATAGTGATAGGTTTTGTTTTGGCAAATGGAGAACTTGAAAAGTTGAGAATTCATATGGGAGTCAGCAATTAAGGCTGATGAAAAATAAGGTAAGGTGAAGGTGGCGCACGCCTTTAATCCCAGCACTCGAGAGGCAGAGGCAGGTGGATCTCTGAGCTCAAGGCCAGCCTGGTCTACAGATCAAGTTCCAGGACAAGCAGAGTTAGGACAGAGAAACACTGTCTCGAAAAAAGGAACAACAACAACAAAAATGTCCTCTGGCGTCTCCTGGTACATTCTGTCTCTTCTGGATTGTGTTGCTTTTTTTGGTATTTCATGTGGATTTTGATGGGAGCTGTAATGCACTGAAGCATGTCCATTAAGGCAATGAAGTGTAATCCAGTATTGGTAGGCAGTGGGAAGTGATGAGGACAGAGCCAACTGTCTGCCTCTTAATGGGGACTCTCCAGTGACAGTTCCTCTTCACAAGTGAATGCACTGTCACATCTGGTGTGCCGAGAAGCTAATTGGATTTTAAGATGCATCGCTTGGTTTTATATTATTGGGAAGATCAAGCATATCTCATTTTATTTCCTTCTTATATGGTAGATAGAGAAGATATCAGTAAACGAGTATTATCTAGGCCATACAATACTACCCTCCAGTTACTGAACACTATGCTCGATGCTGACACTCTTGCATACTACCATCTTCCCAGGCAGCCTTTTAAAGGTATTTAGAATTAGCTCCATTTTCACAGATAGGGATGCGTGACTCAGGGAGGCTAAGTGATCTGTTTAGGGTCACAAAGACTTCAAGACTGTCAGATATCTAAGGATCCCATGCTTCCATTCAATTCCTCTCACATTAATAATTTGCGCTGGGTCTTCTATAGAAATGGTGTTCTGAGCCTAGTCAGTACTGGATTGCTAGTGCAAATATGAAGTTTTTTTTAATAAGGGTGACTATCAACATCTAGTAATTACCATGATCTTTATTTATGGCATAAACCAACTCATTTAAAATGCTATACACTGTATAAATAGTTACTGTACTATGGAGTATTTAATATTTTTTTTTTGTTTTGTTTTATTTTTGAAGACAGGGTTTTCTCTTTGTGACAGCCCTGGCTCTGTAGAGCAGGCTGGCCTTGAACTCACAGAGATCCACCTGCCTCTGTTTCCCCGTGTGGTAGGATAAAGGTGTGGACTGCCCACACCCAGCAAGTATTTCATATTATTATTATTGTTTACAGTGTTAGAGATGGAACCTAAGACTCTTTGTGTACTGGGTCAGCACTGTGTCTGAGCCACAGCTCCAGCCCAAAATACGTATGGTCATCATAATCCTGGCTGGGAAAACCAGGCCGAAGAGTTTAAACATCTTGCCTAAGAACACGTAAAGGTATTAAAATGTGGAGCTGGGCTTCATACCCAGTCTGACTCTTTACTAAAGTGAGACGGTCTTTTTGATAGAACAGTACTCAGTTCGGCAAGCATTGGCTTAACTCTGTGGTACTGTGCTGGTAGACACATGTCAGCTTAGTGTTCTAACAGAAACCAGAAGTAAAATAAAATGCTGCACAGCTGGAATATGGAGTATAAATTTTGGATTGTGGTTGGAATGAATAATAGAAAGCATAAGTGTCCTGAGATAGTTAATTTGCCTTTCCAAGTAATGTACTTGACTGTGGATGAGTGGCTTGGACACTGGGGAGAAGCTGTTCTTTGTGTTCTAAAATAAGCAGGTTACTTGGCTACTGCCCAAACTCTAAATAGGTGTATAAGGGTTGTAGCTGTTTGACCTGAACCAACTTGCAATTCCCTTGATTCCCTGTCTGGATTTAAAAGTGGAGCCAAAATGAAAGCATAAAGTTTTCTCTGAAGGTTGTGCTTATGTTCGAATTTATTCAACCTCTGGCAAAGTACTGCCAGGCAGCCAGGAAGGAGATTCGTAAGTATTGTATCATTCCTTTGTCAGGGTGTTCATTTGCTAGCAGGAAGTGTTGTGACTTGCTCTTTAAAGATGCAATTGTAAGAAGAATGTTGGGTTTCCAGATTTCAAGTTCTGGGCGTGGGAGACGGTCCTATTAGTGAGTGCTTCAGGAGAAGAAACAGGTTTGCCTCCCGTCGGAAAGGGTAACTATTTTTCATATAATTTTTGTAGTTGCTAACTTTTAGGTTACTGAATATTTAAGCCAAGCTGACTTTGTAAAAATATAAAAGTATTATTTTATTCTTAGGTGAAGGACTGTAATCACTTTTAAATTTTGTATAAGTATAGTCAAATTGTTTAAGAAATCTATGAGTTAACCTCTTTCTATGAATATTCTGTTGTTTTCTCTCTTTTCAATGTAGGGAATGTTCTCTTTTTTTACATTTTGCTTTGAAGTCCTACTTACATAATCTTTACTTGTCAAGTCTGATGCTTCAATGTAGAAGTAATACGGTAGACGATAGATAGAGTTATTATCTGTGTTTTTCGAGTGGAAGAGAGAAGAAATGAGATTTCAGATGTCTTTGATTCTTGTTAAAGGCTTTTGGGTTTGTATTTTGTACGAAGTTGAGGTGGCTTGTCATGTTAGAACATGTCACGATGAGATTGGTATCTCTGTTCTTACAAAGTGCTTTATGTCAACGAGCTGTGCTGATGTTTGAAATTCACAAAAGACACGATTAGATAGGTGGTGTTACGGTAACGAAGCAGTGGCGGGTCACTCACAGTGCTCATCTTGCCAGCAGGGTTTTCAATCATACAAAGCAGAGGCTCTTAAAAGGCTTATTTCTCCAAGTTTCTGACAGAAAGAATTATAGCTAGTCATAGGATAATCGCGACTCTGAAGCATCACCTATGTAGTATGAGACAGGAGTCTAGTGTTTTCAGCTCGAGTACAGTCTTTGAATTGGGAAGGTATATGATACTGAGGCAGGCATTTTTAGTGGCGGATACCCTGCTGATAGAAGAGGGAGCTGGAACTCTGTATCTAGTGACTTCCATATTGTAGGTGATAGGACTTGGTAGTATTTTTGTTTTGAATTGGAACATGTTAGCTACTCAGATATTGCACACACACATATGTACAAACACAAATCCCAGGACTTGACTTTTTAAACATGTTCATTTTCACAGGACAGGAGGCTGGAGACCCCTCAGGGATGAAGGGCAATTCATTTCATGAGCAACAGCATGATTTTTACACAATTTATGGGTAGGAGGTGTAAAAATTTGCTGGAGAAATGCAAAAGGAATGAAAGCTTTCAAAGGAGGTATGTCCTAGTTCAGTCTACTGTACACATTGGTTTGGTAAACAAATAGGGTAAAAATGGAGTTACATCAGTTAAGTCTTTTTATTACTTTTTTTTGAGATTATAAGAAAATTTCTCCTATCTCTTTCCTCCCTCTGGGTGGAGTCTTTTGAGCTTGACATATTTAAATCATTATTAGGACTTGCATTAAAAACCTATAAAATTTTTCTACAGCAAGCATTTAAAGAATGGCTTCAATGTACGTTAAGTCAAACATTGCTGTTATTGGAACAGTTAGTGACTTCTTTTTAAGTAGCCATTGCTCTGAGATCTTATCTGGGTTTATTAAGCGCCAAAGGTGAAAGGAAACTTTTACTTTAAATGGAAGTGTTTCATATTCCTTCAGGAAATGACACAGAGTTGGGCACCCTTTGGGATTTGAATGACTCATACACATTGGTACTGAAAAAGATCAATTAGGATCTAGCTTATACTATCCTAGAATAGAATAGAAATACTTTCAGAAAATGAATTTATATCTTTTCTTTTTCTTTTCTCTCTCTCTCTTTCCTTTCCTTTTCTTTCTTTCCTTTTCTTTCTTTCTTCTTCTTTTCTTTTCTTTTTTTTTTTTTTGTTTTTTTGAGACAGGGTCTGTCTGTAGCTTTGGAGCCTGTCCTAGAACTAGCTCTTATAGACCAGGCTGGCCTCAAACTCACAAAGATCCACCTGCCTGTGCCTCCCGAGTGCGGGGATTAAAGGCTTGTACCACCACCATGCCTGGATGTTTTCTCCTGATTTTACATATTGAAAGTGCTAATAGCACAAAACTTGAAGTATAATGAGCTCTTTTTAACCACCTACCTATGTCTACTTGTAAACATCCAGTTTTACCTATGAATGACAAGCCTGTCAAAACATGATCCATGCATTTGCCATATTATAAAGGTGAAATGTCTACTTATATGTCAAAAGCCAGCAGGAACTATTTCTAAACTTCTTTCTGTTTGACTTTCAGTTACATTCAAAGAATAGGGTGCAAACATCTTGAGGAGTTCTGTAGTAGCTTGAAGTATGAAACCAGAGTAAATAAGGAAAACATGATCACAGGCCGAGTGCATGTAAAGTATGTGAGTTTGTTATGGTCTTAGGTTTTAATTATTTCAGTTTTCTCTAATAAACAACCTTTTTTGTTTATTTAATCATTCATTCTCTTGTTTATTGGCGCTGACGACTGTAAGGACTGAGCCCATCGTTCTAGGGAAGCACTCTACGCCTAACCTACACCCTGAGTGTGACTAGTTTAGCATTGTTTGTTTTGGGAGACTTTGTTTCCTTTTTTAGACAGGGTTTCCTTATGTTGCCTAGCCTGTCTTTGAACTTTCTGCACAGCTCAGGATGGCCAGGGATTCACAATCCTCCTGCCTTACACTCGCAAGTTCTGTAATTATAGGTATCACCATGCTCAGCTCAAGAATATGCATTTTGTAAACCACGCAAGATGACTAGATAGGCTGCCTGATAGGTAGGTCTGCTCAGTCTCCCAACTCACCCCCATCAATTCTTATGTTTTCAAGCAGCATTTGGTGGGTACTTGTGAGCTAAGATACAAAATCATAGGTGATATCATCTGTGTTTTCCAGGAACTCACAGATGAGTGAAGGAGACATAGAAGGCAGAAGGTAGTCACCACACTGTTTGTGTGTGGGAGAGTGGCTTACAGAATTTTAGGGAAGGGGTTACTGGCTAACATTTATGATTGTATGATGTATCTCCTTTAAAATCATTCAAACAAAAATCTGAGATCTAGGCATGGTTGTCTATACCTGTGATTACAGCATTTGGTAAGCAGAGGCAGGAGGATCAGAAATTCTGAGCCATCTTCAATACACAGTGTATTTGAGGCCAGCCTAGGCTACAGGAGTTCTTACTGCTAAATAAAAGAAACACATAAAAAAAAAAAAAACTTAGGAAGGTTTAGCTGGTTGCCGGTATTAAGGAAATAAAAAGTGGGCAAAAATAGCTTAGACTAAATCTGTATATGAGTTTTCACAAAGTGGGCATCTCTGCTCTCTTGTCCTTCTCAGAAACCTTTACAGGTCATTTGTTCATCTTCTGGGGTCATGCAAAAGACAGCCACATCTTCTTTACTATTCACAGAATATGGATGTTTAAGTTTCCGTAAAGGTTTTAGATACATCTAAGTTAAAATTATAGTTAAGGGAAGCAAGGTCTTGGGACAGAGCAAAGGATAGAGGAAGCCTTCAGCAAAAGTCTTCCAGTCAGTATCATTTGATTTGGAAATGAAAGCATACTTTGTAAGGGGGCAAAGGACTTGATCTTGTTAAGATTTAATCATTTGGGGCTCGGAATATGGTTCAGTGGTTAAGAGCACTTATGATCTTCCAGAGAGCCTTGGTTCAGTTTCGAGAACCCACATGGCTACTCTAACCATCTGTAACTCCAGTTCCAGGGGAACCAGTGCCCTCTTATGGCCTCTTGTGGCCACTGTATGCATGTGGCACACAGACATACATGTAGGCAAAATAAAATTAATTAATATTAGAAATATGTATTTATTTTTATAATGTGTGTGTTCATATTTTGCTTGCACATATGTTTGTGCACTACATGAATCCAGTGCCCTTGGGGACCAGAAGAGGATGTCAGATTCTCAGGAACTAGAATTATAGACACCTTTGATCTGCAGAGGGGTGCTGGGAAATAAACCCAGGTCCTTTACAAAAGCAACCGGTGTTCCTAACTGCTGAGACATATCTCCAGTCCCAAGTAATAAGACTTTTAAAGTTACATCACAAGTGTCCCTGAACTACATTATCTGACATATTTTTGTATACTGTCTTTCATGTGTCATTTGGTGGTACAGTTGATTGAATCTAGGGTTTCATGAATGTTAGGCCAGCACACTATTGCTGAACCATATCTCCAGCATCATCTTTACTTTATATTTTGAAACATAGCTTGTTAAGTTGCCCCAGTTGGTGTTGAACTTAGAATCATCTAGCCTTAACTTTCCAAGTAGGTGGGATTATAGTTCTATGCCACACAGCCTATGTTATTTTAACTAGAATGAACAAGAAGAGGGACTGGAAAGGTGTCTCAGTAGTTGAGAACACATACTGCTCTTATAGAGGATATAGGGTTTATTTCTAGGACCCACATTACACAGCTACTATGCACCTGTAACTCCAGCTGTAGTAGTGGGATCCATCAGCTTTTTCTTTCATGTGCACACACACACACACACACACACAAATATTTTTAAAATAATTGAACTATTTAAGAATCCTCCGTTGAGATTTTTCTGTTTAGATCTGTACTTCATTTTTTTAATTGGATTATTTGTTCTTTGGATGACCAATTTCTTGGGTATATTTTGGAGATCAGACCGCTGTCTGATGTAGGGTTGGTGAAGATCTTTTCCCATTCTGTAGGCTGCCATTTTATCTTGTTGACTGTGTCAAAGGGAACACTCCTGCATTGCTGGTGGGAGTGCAAGCTGATACAGCCCCTTTGGATATTGGATCAGCATAGTGATTTTTTCAGAAAATTGGGAAACAACCTTCCTCAAGACCCAGTAATACCACTCTTGGGTATATATCCAAAGTATGCTCAATCTTGCCACAAGGACATGTGCTCAACTATGTTCATAGCGGCATTGTTTGTCAAGCCAGAACCTGGAAACAACCTAAATGCCCCTCGACCGAAGAATGGATAAGGAAAATGTGGTATATTTACACAATGGAGTACTATACAGCAGAAAACAATAATGACATCTTGAAATTTGCAGGAAAATGGATGGAGCTGGAAAACATCATATTGAGTGAGGTAACCCAGACCCAGAAAGACAGTTATATGTACTCGCTCATAAGTGGTTTTTAAACATAAAGCAAGGAAAACCAGCCTACAAACCATAATACCAGAGAATTTAGACAATAATGAGGACACTAAGAGAGACATACATGGATCTAATCTACATGGGAAGTAGAAAAAGACAAGATCTCCAGAGTAGATTGGGATCATGGGGACCTTGGGAAAGGGTAGAAGGGCATGGGGGAAGAAGAAAGGGGAGCAGAGAAAAAATGTATAGCTCAATAAAATCAATAAAAAAGCAAAAAGTGACCATATAGATACACAGTTGTTTGCAGATGTTTACCTTAAGACTGAGTTATTAAAGTCAATACGAAGGGGAGGCTGTTTGTAGCACTGAGCCTTGGAGGGTCTTGATTTCAAAAAATTAAGCAATGTGTAATACTGTTACACTGAAGAGTTTTACATATAGGAATGAGTGTATAACAAGAAAAGTGTTTGTGTACTATATTATTATTTTATTTATTTTTTTGTTGCTAGGGCTTGAAAACAGGGCCTCTTTACCCCTGAGCTGTACCAATGGACACTATGAAATTATTTTATAGTCAAAGGCTATTTGAGCTCAATGTTTTGGAAAAGGCATGCTCTGTATAGTCTTTGCTCAGCCTGTTGTCTAGATTCTGTGTATGTTTTTAATATTTTACGATTTATTTTTTTATTTTATTTTATGTGTAGGAGTGTTATACCTGCGTGTATATCTGTGCATGACATGCATGGCTGGTTCCCGAGGAGGCCAGAAAAGGGCATTGACTATCCTAGAATTGGAGTTTGGAATATGAGTTGCCATGTGAAAACTGGGAAGCAAACCCAGGTTCTTTGAAAGGACAGGAAGTGCTCTTAATTGCTGAGTCATTTCTCCAGCCCTATATTCTAAATATTTCATAAAATCACAGAATTTGTCATTTCAGTTAAAATGTAAGTGACTCCTTTATACTTTAACCAATGGGAACAAGATAGCATTAGTTAGAGGGACTCCTATATATGTTTTCTGCCAAAAGTTTATTTCTCAATAGCATGATCATATTTGCTAAGAGCTTTTGAATTATCTTCCATAGGTTCTGCTGGCTATGAGCCCAAAGTTCTGAAAAGTAGGTTATTGGGTAGTTGGAACAATTGATCACTTTTCTTCCTATATGTGGGCTTTTTTTGTTTTGTTTTGTTTTCTGTTGTTGTGTTTTTTAAGACAAGGTTTCTCTGTGTAGCTTTGGAGCCTGTCCTGGAACTTACTTTGTTGACCAGGCTGGCCTTAAACTCAAAGAGATCTGCCTGCCTCTGCCTCCCAAGTGCTGGGATTAAAGGAGTGTGCCACCACCGCCTTGCCCCATATGTCGTTTTAATTTTACATTTGATGTGCAGCACTGTGTATTAGGCAAAGTTTTATAACTGGTTTAGATCACTTGCCACACATCTGAAACAATTTAGATGATAAAATAATAGAATCTGAGCTGGGCATACTTGCTAGTGTATACTTAGGACATTGGGTTCAATCATCAGCACTCCATAAACTGGGCCTGGTAGTACACATTTGTATTCTGAACACTTTGGAGGTGAAGGCAAGAGAATCAGAAGTTGAAAATCATTCTCTACTACTTGGTAAGTTTGAGCCAGCCTGGGATGCCCTAAGACCCCATATCAAAGAAAAATGTACCAGAATCCTAAAGATTTAGCTTATATTTTGTAATTTTTATGATTATTAGTTATTGGGATATTTCATTATCCTTGAAAAATACAGCTAGCTGTGTGGGAAATAAGTGTCTATTCCAGTCTCCAGAAATAAACTACCTTAAAATAAGACCCACAGAGTGAGGAGTTTGACCAACATTTAGTCAAATAATGATTCTGATTTATTGACAAAAAATATTTTGGGTCATACTTGAGACTTGGAAGAAGCTGATTAATGGAATCAAATAGGATGATAGACATCCCAGCCATATTGTCTCCCACTTATGTAACTAAAGAGGAAGTCTGTAATCAAATTGCTGAACTTTGTGGCAAGATTCTAAAATCTGTGTGCTCTGAAAAGAAAGATAAGAGGGGGATAGAGCATTAAGCATCAGGCTTTGGGGGAAGAAAAGGCACCTGTAGAACCTTGGAGGTTGACAGTAACCAAACTAGGCAGGGAGGAAAGGAAAAGCAGAGAGAGAGAGAGAGAGAGAGAGAGAGAGAGAGAGAGAGAGAGAGAGAGAGAGAGAGAGAGAGAGAGAGAGAGAGAGAGAGAGAGAGAGAGAGAGGTGAAAAATAGATGTCGAGAGAAGAAGTCTTCAGAGGAAAGGCCAGAGTCAAATCAGGGTAGTGGCATGAGAGTTAAGGTGGAGTGGTCAGAAGGCGAGCTGTGGGACATTGTGACAAATACCTATAATCCCAACACTGGGCAAATTTAGGAGGGAAGATTACCACTTCCAGACCAGCCAGGGCTGCATAGTGACATCTTGTCTCAAAATTAGAGAAAGAAAAACATGTGCAGAAGGTTATTGAAATAGACATAAAACTATGAAGGATGACCTGAAATGCCAAGCAGATGTTAAACAATTAATTTAGGCACAAGCAATTATATCTTGGTGAATTTGGGGGCAGGCATAATCAAATGGTTGCAGATGATAGTTACAGGCTATGTTTTGAATAGAAAAGAATTAAATTTACTGTGTCCATGCTATAGGGAATACAATAATGAATAAGTTCTATTTTTACCCTTCAGTAAGTTGTTGAGGGGCTCCACCAGATACTGATGGAGAATATTGACAGGTCTGGGGTTTAAGACTTGTTCACCTCTTTCTCGCTGTGTGTCTTTTAAGTGATCAAGCTTATCTAAAGCCTCTGTTCAATGTGAATAACACACATACAAAAGTAACGAAATAATTTTTAATTTGAATAGCAATACTACCACGCTTATGGAGATTTTTCTGAGAAATAACTTCCATTTTTATAATTTTTGTATATGAAACAAGTAGCTTACCCCACAGTAAATAAGTTCTATGCAGTTATGGATCTAAAGTAGAAACTTACAAGGACGTGCTGACGTTTCATTTAAAATATTATTACATATTCCTCAAGTACTGTGATAGAGGTTGGGCAGATGCCAATGAGATGTGATAATGGTCAATGAGAAGGAGCCATGGACATTTCCATCAAAGAGTATTAAATGCTACGCTTATGGTAACTATATTTCCTAAAAGATAGATAGATAGATATTTAGATAGATAGATAGATAGATAGATAGATAGATAGATAGATAGATAGACAGACAGACAGATGAATAGATAAATGTTACTTGGGTATGGAGGTGCATGCTGGTAATTAAAGCAGCCTAGAGACAGGCTGGAAGATGGCAAATTCAATGCCAGCCTGGGTTATATTACAAACCCTGTCAGCAAGGAGAGAGACTACGGAAACTTCTACAACTGATTACACCTGAAATGATAAAAGACTTTGATGGAAGAATCCCAAAGTTTGACTGACTCACCCATAAAGAACAAACTTTGGTGGTAACCAGTAGTATCAAATGTAGTTACCTAGAGACTGAGGAGGAACTGGAAATGAGGCCTGGTATAACAGAAAGGAGAGTTGGTTGTGGGTAATGAGGCCAGGGATGTGGCTCGCTGATGGAGCATCTGCCTAGCATGCTTGAGGCCCTGGGATTGATAGTACTGAGAAAAGAAGGGGAGGGATTGGCAGTGAGGCCAAATGGAATTACTCTTGCTAACAACCTTCATCCCCTTGGTTCCATCTCAGCTGGTCTCTGACCTTCTGTAATTGTGTCTCGCCAGTAACCCTAGGCTTTCCCCCAGACATCCTGTATTTTCACAGCCCCAGACAGCATCTTCTCTTTCTAACACTAACCCTAGAAGATAAAGGTCGCATCAGATTCATAGAAAATGTTCCCTGACATACACCACTCAGCACAAATGACTGTGATAGCTCTAGTATGATGCCTTTGAGTTGCTGTCTGTTTCCCTCAGTGGACAATAAGCTCTTCTAGAGAAAAAAGGCTTGAGGGTCTTAATTGTTCTATCTGTGGCGCTTGACACACTGCTGAGTGTATATTAATTAAGCCTTCTATGAAGAAGGCTTGATATGTGCAGATGAGTAAGGCGTGAATGTGCTAGATATTCGGGTGGACTTCTTCCAAAGTCATTAGGAAATATGGCACTGGAGTTTGAGTAATCGCAGGAAGAGGTGAGCTTTAGCCCACAGAATGGCACACACCCGTCCAACCTTGAGACTGGTGCTGTTGATTTACCTAACTGAGGAGGAGGCAGGGTGGCAGTTTCTGTTGGTACAGGTAGGAATGTTAAGTGTGGGCGTTCCAAAGCACTGCCTGTTTTGAATGGAAGAAGGTGACAAATAATAACCCCTTTTTTGTTACTTGCTCTTGAATTGTTTGCCCACAATGATGGCCACATCCTTAGGTTTTCCTTCTCTTTATAACAAAATAATACATTCTTCCGTGTTTTCTTCACCCTTTAATGCTTTCTTTGGGAATTTTAAGTCGTGTATTGTGCAATCTTGTAACTAATCAACATCTTTCCCAATTCCATTTTGCATAATTTACGAGTAAATTATGGTAACAAAGTCTAACCCTAACCCTAACCGTAGAATACCCCATGGGTTGCTTGGGTGGTGATCAATTTGTTTTCTGCTGTGTTGGGAATGACACTTGGGACACTTGATTGTCAGGCCCTCTAACACAAGCCCAGCCATATCCCATTTTAGCCTTTATTTGCTCAGTCTAATTGCAAAGGAAATGTGTGTGTGTATAATATATATATATATAAAATATTTCCTAAACCAAGCTGATTACCCATCAAGGAGTTCCTGGAAGTGGCACCTTTCCTCCTGAGCCAGCCTTGCTACAGAATGACACACATTAGTAGGCCATATTCTCAAGTTGAGCGCCTGAGGAAAAGAAATCAGGAACTTCCTTTTTCTCCCTCAAACAGCTTTCAAATTTTGAGTAATAGTTTCAGGTAAAACATTCTCAGCAAGGATTTGTGTCCAGGGTTTCTGTATAGTTAAATGAGCCAGTGGAGTGCTTTCATAATTGCTGTATTGTTAGTCAAACGCTGTAATTAGGGATGACTTCATAGGCATAAGATTCTTCTCTGGGTGACGCCCTGAATTCATACCCAGTTGCACACCATATCCTTTTATGAAAAAAACAAACAAGGCTTCATTTTGTTTTGTTTTATTCCCTGAGTTGAAAATCTGTTTTCCCGTGTCTCGGATGTTTAGGAAAGAGAGGTTGCTTTTTTTTTTTTTTTTTTTTTTTTTTTTTTTTTTTTTTTTTTTTTTTTTTTTTTTAAATTCCTGGCTGCTTTCTCTGTACAGAAGAATCAGGCAGACAGAGCAAGGGGGGAAAAAAAAACAGAACCCAGGCAGAACAAAGGGCTTTTCTTTTATCCTTGACTAGTATTTCATTTGCCGAAATGAAATGGAGGGAAATTCTGTTCTTCGAATATGAGTTATCTTTCATGTTATGTAAACAGAGTTCAGTTCACTTTTGTGGTAAGACTGACTTCAGACTTAGGGGACAAAAAAAAAAAAAAAGACGTTATGAGAGCCCTGGCAATCACACAATGTGAAACTGGATTTAAACTTGAATCTTTGTCTTACCACTTTAACATTTCTTTTGCATTATTGCTCAAGAGAAAATGCAAATGAGGAGGAATGCAACAATATTAACAAGCTGTGGATGATTTTGAAATGTTTAAACTAAAATTACTTTTATCTTTAAAATGTTTCAGTTGCCTGCACTTCAAGTTCTGCATTAGAAGTTGGCCTTATGAAAGAGCCTATATCGAGTCATAGGTAAAATATGGCTGGCAGGTTTTCTTTAGGCCCATCCTTCTTCAACTACTTTGACTGAAGGCTTGTAATTTTTCTGTATGAGGGAGGCTTGTTATATACTCTGTAGTCAATAATTATAGGGAGACGAGACAACTCTTCATGCATGCCATTTAAAGGGTCTTAGTAGACTGATGCCTAATATTTACAGCCCCTCACAATTACTTATGGGGTTATTTATTCCCGGCTTTCTTTCACTGAGGGTTTGAAGTTGCTGTATAGTGCTTTGTAGTTCATAATGCGCCTTCACATACGTCACTTTTAATTTTTATGAGAGTTCCCCGGGAAACAGGTATTATTAGTGCTATTTGTGAATGAGAAGCGGAGGCTCACAGAGATGAAATAAACATACCCATGGACATACAGTTAGGAAGTAGCAGCACCAGGCTACTGATTGATGGTTTCATTGCTTGCCCATTGAGAATACACTATGCCATTGGACGATTAGCAATGACTCGGCATGACTAGTGTTTAAGAAGTGTCCAGATGCTGCAAGGATATAAAATTTTCTGTTCCACGTGTAAACCAGTCTGGGATGCTTTTAGTTTCTTTGGGAGAACCTGTATGAAATATTCAAAATAGAGAAAGAAAATTGAAATATCTTTGAGATCTCAGCATTTCCTTACTCTATAGGAAGAATAAAGGAACTGTTTCCCTGGCCATCTTGAGAAGACACTAACCCTTTGTCTCCAGAGCCTGCAAGCTTCTTCAAAATGGAGATCTATATACCTTTTATTGCAGCAACTAATTGTCTGTCCTATTTTAATTATTTGGTTGCCTCCTGAGATTGTAAATTCCTCAGAGGCAAAAACTGGGCCTGTAACAGATATTGAAGGTAAGGTGTGGTGCTGAGGCTGAAGAGATGTCTCCACAGCCAGGAGCACAGAATGCTCTTCTAGAAGACCATAGTTTTATTCCCAGTACCCATGTTAGAGGGCCAGCACAACTGCATATACCCACAGCTCCAAGAAACTGACACCTTCTTCTAGTCTCTACAGGCACTGCACAATTGTGCACATGCGTGCACACACATACACAATTAAAAAAGAATAATAAAATAATTAAAAACTATGGTGTGATGATATAAAGGGGGTCGAAAGGCCTGTAGAGGATAGATTTGAAAAGGGAGGAAGTGGGACAGAAAGATGTACATTCCTGCCAACTGGAATAAGGGTGGTGAGCAGGGGTGGTTTATGTCACGGCTTAATTCCTAATTTTCCTTTTAAAACAGAAATAATATGTAGTGTATGAATGAAATAAGCTGTATAAGGTTTTGATGTTGCTTGGAAATTTTCTTACTGACATGTTTTAAATGATTACTGACTCAAACTACCCAAACTAGAAAGGGCCTTTAAGAGACAGAGGTCAACCGCATGTTTTGGATTTTCTCAACTCCCAAGATTTTTGTGCCATTGTTCTGCACATATAATTCATGGAAATGGGTAATAATTTTTCATTAAAACCATGATTGGCTGGACATGGTAACATAAGCCTGTAATTGTGGGAAGATTGCCAAAAGTTTAAGGTCAGCCAGCTTTACATAGGGAGTCCCAGTCCAGAGAGGACTATAGAACGAGACCCCAATTCAAAACAAACCAAGATGATTGCTTAAAATATATGTAAATAAGACTGCAATTAATCTTATTTAGTATTCTTGTGATTAACACTGTTAAACATTTTTATGATGCATAGAATAAATTTAGAATTATTACCATATAGTTATAGCTTAATTTTTAAAGAAATTTTACTATTTTAAGCAAAGTTGCTACTTTTTGTGTCAAAATTGTTACTGGAGATATTTCTTTCTTTTTTGAAAGCATTTTTTTATTTTCAAGATTATCATTTAATTACGACATTTTCCCTCTTTTTCTTCTCTCAACTTCATGTCCCTCCCAAACTCCCTCTCAAATTCATGACCTCTTCTTTTTCTTATTATTGTGTAAATAGAAATATATTTAAGTTATAAATTTAAAAAATATATAAAATTATATCTACTATATAATATCAACAATTTAATATAGCATGTGTATATTAACAAACACATACTTGTGTTGATTCTATATCAGACCCAAATATATTTGTTATATTTCTCCTTTAAGAGTGATTGATAGGTATCAGTATACTGTTTAAAATTAGTGACTTATTTTATAGAAATTGCTAGCCAAGTGATTTTCGGCCTTCACGTTGGCACAAAAAACCAAGATTCTGTTGTACATCACTTTCTTGTTGTACTTTTCTTATACTCTTCTAAGGTAGCTGAAGATTTTATCCTTAGGATGACAAAGTTACCACCAAGTGATACTTCCTGAGTTCAACTCCTAGGATCCACATGTTGGAGAGAGAATCTATACCAGCTATCTTCTGACTTCTACATGTCCATTGTAATATGTGTGCACCCAAACACATGTATGGCTGTGTATGCATGCGCGTGTGCGCGCGCGCACACACACACAATGAATAAATGTAACTTAAAGGGATAGATTCAGACATTTTTCCTGTATAGCTTTTGATAAATGATGATTCGTCACCTGTTTATTTTCTTTATTTTAGGCATAGCTATATGATTACCTATTCAGATTGTTTTAGTAGTCTGCAAGTCTACTTAGTGTGTTTTTAGTTTAGCAAGAATGCTAATGTTATGTATTCACAAACCTTTTTGAAGACTGAACTAAACTATTTGCTTTCCTGTAGATCTTTACATGGATGAGATGGCAACCACTCAGATTTCCAAAGATGAGCTTGATGAACTCAAAGAGGCCTTTGCAAAAGTTGGTGAGTGTATTTTATAGTATAACCATAGGAATGGTACTTTTATTTGGTCTTACTGTTATATCTTGAGAAATTGTCATGAATCAGACTTAGCCTGAACGACATAGTGAGATTGACTTAAAAAATTAGATGGACAAAGACTTAAAGTTAGAGTGAAAGTTGTATGATTTTGGGCAGGCATTGCCCAAAGGTTAATGGTACTTACCTGATTCAGTCCTGAAAACCCACATGGTGGAAGGAAGATCTAATTCCTTCAAGTTGTCCTCTGACCCCCCCCCCCCCCACACACACACAGAGAAAGGAAGAAAGAAATGCCATAAATTTTATTAGTATTTTTATATGAGCACTGTATTTATATCATTTCCAGTGCTGTCTTTCCACTCCAACTCCCTCTCAAATTTGTAACATTATCTTCTCTATTATTTTGTATATATAAATTTTTAGTTTTTAAAATATTTTAATTATATCTACTATTTAATATGGACAAGTATTTTTTTTTTGTTCAAGGCTCTAGTCATTAAATCAGGGTTGCTATGTTATTTGAAATTTTGTATTTTGAATATCATTTTTTTAGGGGAGTGGGTCGAGACAGGGCAGTCCTGCAACTCATTCTGTAGACCAGGCTGGCCTTGAACTCACAGAAATCCACCTGGCTCTGCCTCCCTTGTGCTGAGACTAAAGGTGCACACCATAATATCCATCTGGAATATCCTGTTTTTCTGAGATGAGTGTTTGGAGTGAACATTGGAGCATTAGATGGAATTCACCATTCCTGTGGTATTTATAGGTTGAGAAAGGAGTCTCATTCTGTATCCTACCTAGGCTAGTCAGCCTTGAACTCACTGTGTAAACTATCCATCTTTCTAACAATAAATAAAAAATATAGCAGAGACAAAGGCATAGTTTACATATGGAACAAGGTACTGAACCCAGAACCTCATGTCTGGAAAGTAAGTGCTCTATCACTGAGCTACATCCATAGCCATTGATATTTTGAAACAATTTCACTGAGCTGTTCAGACTGATCCAAACTTGTGATCCTCCCACCTCCCCAAGGAGTTGGAATTCTAGGCATGGCTTGTTTTCCTTTTTGTATGTTTGTTTTTATACATACTAGACAAGTGATAAAGGATCAAGTGGTTAAAAGATAAAGTGAGATGGAATAAGAACTAACTACATGTAGACTCACAGGAGGCAGTGTGTGCTTAGGCATGGGTTCTCAAACTGTGGGCCATGACCCCTTTGGCTATCGTCCATCTCCAAACCTATTTACACTACTTTTCATACCAGTAGCAAAACAATAGTTATGAAGTAGCAACAGAAATAATTTTATGATTGGGGGCCACCACAACCTGAGGACCTGTATTAAAGGGCCGCAGCATTTAGAAAGGTTGAGAACCGCTGGCTTAAGGTAAGCAATGTCTTTTTAGCATTGCCTAAACTAAAGGCGGTGAAGCTAGAGCATAATGGTTTAATACTTAAGTCAGATTTACTCTTAAACATATGCTTAAAAATCCCACTTACATAAAAGAAAAAAAAGGGATCTATGTTTCCTAATGATTGATTCATTTAATTTTCTCTCTCTCTCCTCTCTCTCCCTCTCTCTCTCTCTCTCTCTCTCTCTCTCTCTCTCTTGAGACATAGTTTCTTCTAGCCCAGGTTGGTCTCAAAATTTGCTCCAAATAGCCTAATGATGACTTCAAACTCTGAATCTCCTCCCTCTGCCTCCCTAGGGTTGGGATTACAGACATTACCAACACACCAAGCTTAATGTGCTGCTGGGGATTGAACTCAGGCCTTTGTGTGTGCTAGGCAAACTCTCTCCTAACTGAACTACATCCCTGATCCATGATCCACATTTTCTATAAAAGCATGTATATTAATAGAAACAGTACACCTTGGAGAGAATAATAACACCCATCTAGAATGGCTATTCATATCTTATCCTAAACCTAAATAGAAGTTAAATTGTTCTGATTCTTGATTTTATTTGATAAAGCAATACATTAAGTTGCTATAGTTATAACTCTAAGAATGGAAGCATGTATTCTGATGGAGGATTGTCTATGTGTTACTTTCATTTATTAATAAAGAAACTGCCTTGGCCCTTTAAGAGACAGAAAATTAGGTAGGCGGAGTAGACAGAACAGAATTGTGGGAAAGAGAGGGGAGACACTTCAGGCAGTCACCATAGTGAGTCACCATGCTTTTCCTCTCCGAGATGGATGCAGGTTAAGATCTCTCCTGGTAAGCCACACCTCGTGGTGCTACACGGATTACTAAATATGGGTTAAAGGAAGATGTGAGAATTAACCAATAAGAGGCTACAGATAATGGGCCAGGCAGTGTTTAAAAGAATACAGTTTCCGTGTAATTATTTGGGGTTAAGTTAGCCGGGTGGTGGGACACAGCCCCACCATTCCTTCTACAACATTCAATTGATGAAAATTACCAAATGAGTTCTTGGTCATAAGAGGTGACCTCTTATTAAGTTTTTCTCTTTTGTCAATATTCGTTAGGGTTGTTCTGATCATAAATGCTTTAGGAATGTATTTCCTTGACCATTGTTTTTTTGCTTACATTCACTTTTCAGTATTAGCAGCAGCATAGTTTGTTTATGAATAGAGCATTAGAGTAGGGCCCATGACTTATTAATGTTGCATTGCTTAATCACCATGCCTAGCCTCCTAAAAGAAATGCTTGTTGTTGAATGGCCTTGACCTCATGTGTGGCCTCATAGAAATATTTATGTTCACTGTTTGTTTTACATTAGCATTAATTCAAATGTGAGTCACTTGGTGGGACTTGGAGTAGTTTTTATGAGATAAACAGCTTAACTACTCTGTTAAGACAAAGTAATAGTTGACCTGTTATTGCCATTGTGGAAACAAGGTTAAAGTTTATTTAGTAAGTGCAGGATCTTAGAGCAGTGGTTCTCAACCTTTCTAATGCTGTGACCCAATACAGTTCCTCATGTTGTAGTGACTCCAACCATAAAATTATTTTCATTGCTACTTCATAACTATATTTTTGCTACTGTTATGAATCTCAATGTAAATGACTGTATTTTCCTATGGTCTTAGGTGACCCTTGTTGAACTGCTGAATTAGAGGTTGGAGTGCAAAATGTCCAGAACAACAACAACCTACCACTTTGGAATGCTTAAATTTGCATAGGCAGGAGGTGGAACTATGAATCCCATACCAGGCACATGTTTCAGTATACCTCATTTTACTAACATACAAGCTGCTAACTAGAATTCATGAGGCCAATATTTCTGCCTGTTCTGAGTAGTACTCTGCTGTATTCCCCATCTAAATATCTAACGCAATGTTACATACATGTTAGGTTCCCTTTAAATATTTAATTACTTGAATCTCAAGGAACCATAAGCGGTCTTTTGATGTCCTGGGGTTTTAGCAATATCAGTTGTAAGTTCAAAGGGTCATTGTTGTTAAAATGTAGTGATTAGCTGTGGGCTGGCTTCCCGCCGCCCTATGCCCCAAAATAATTACACGGAAACTGTATTCTTTTAAACACTGCCTGGCCCTTATTTTCAGCCTCTTACTCACATCTTGACTAACCCATATCTAATAATCTGTGTAGCACCACAAAGTGGTGCCTTACCAGGTAGATTCTAGTGTACGTCCATCTTGGGCTGGAGCTTCATCGCATCTGGCTTCTCTCTGAGGAGAGGCACGGTGGTCTGTCTAACTTAGGAGAGTCATAGCATCTGACTGAGCCATCTACCTCACTTCCTTCTTCCTGTTCTGTCTACTCCGCCCACCTAAAGGCTGGCCAATCAAATGGGCCAGGCAGTTTCTTTATTAGCCAATGGGAGTCCTCCATCATTAAAAATTTATTATGAAAGATATTTTTGGCACATGCATGTGTGTGCATGTATGTATGTATCTGTCTGTCTGTCTGTCTGTCTGCCTGCCTGTCTTTTGGAGGTAAGTATATGTGTGGTAAATGCTTCTGTAGAGGCTTACCTTTCAGGAACTCCTTCAAACATTGACAGTTGAATCATTTGACTTTCCTTCAAACCTCTTTGTAGTTTTTAGGTGGTATTAGTTTCAGAGCCCTAAGGCAGCTGTCAAAGGTGTTGTGGAACTTATTTTCTCATTTTTTTTATTTGAAGATCACTTAGTTGCTTAAAAAGTCTCTAGAACTTATTTTCCTGGCCAGGATAATTGTTTCCTACTTTGTGTAGTAGGGAAGAGCAGAGAAGACTGCTTTGTATCACTTCAATTGTGACAAAATATGGAAATCATTTCCCTCCTCTATTAACAATAATAGCCTTGATTATCTGCTTAGAAATTCAGCAAAATCATAGTGTGCAGAGAAAATCTCTGTAATTATGACTAATCACAGGTTTTGTGCAATCAATTAATAGTGCTTTGAAACTCTCTTTACTAGCAATAAATTGAGTATTAGGTTTTAAAATTCTTTCTCTCGCTTTTTGCACCTGCTTACTGTTAAGTTCTAATCGCATGTAATTATTTTAATTATCTCAACTATTGTCTCAGTATTTCCCTCTGGGTTAGTGGAAACCGTAGTGTCCCCTCCCCCTATACACAACAAATGTTTCTGTTTTTATTTAAATGCTGCCCTCCTGCGTAATTTTTTTTCTAGAGAGAATAAATCCTATCATGTTGGTCCCTGCCTATAATTCTTACCCTTGTGTGATATACTTCTTGTACTAGGGTGGTTGAAGCAGGATGATTTCAACAGTACCAGGCTAGCCAAGACTGGATAGCAAAACCTGCCTCGAAAATATATTTTCAGGCCTGGTGTGGTGGCACACACCTAATCCCACTACTTGGTGTTCTAGGCCAGCATGGTCTAAATAGAGAGTTGCAGATCAGCCAGGACTACATAGTAAGACCCCGTCTCAAAAAACATAACACTAATAAATATATGTTTTCATTCACTTACGAAGTGAATGAATATTAACTAGATGAAAGAATATGTCTTTTATATTCTAAGACTTTAATTTTAGATTATTTACCTCCAATAATGAATCTCAGGTAATTTAAATCCTCAGTTTGGCTTTAGACTCGCAACAACTTTCTTTAAAATTGGACTTTTGAGGGCTGGAAAGGTGACTCACTGTTTATAACTAATTGCTGTTCTTGCAGAAGACCTAAGTTCAATACCCAGCACCCACAAATGGGACTCACAACCTCTTATAACTCCAGCTGCAGGGGATCAGACACTCTCATAGGAACTCTGGGCAGCTGCAATCACATATGTATATACCACCCACATATACATAATTAAAAATAAATCTATTAAAAATAATAAAATATGACTTTTTTCTTCTTCCCCAAAGCATGCTATAGTGTACTTTTATAAACATAAAAGTCAGGATCTTTGAAACACAAGACTACTTGGGATGCTTGAGTGACTGGGAATAGTGTGCTGCATTCCTTTGAGGTTGCCCACCAAATGAAGTCAAGACATTTTGGTTGTGGTGATTTAGTTGTACCAGATTTCTCGCAGCCCAGAAAGTTGAATTATTTCCAATTACTTTATATCCTCTAGAATATAAAAACCGCATCACAGTGCCACAAAACGTGGCTGGCGGTTTAGTCCAGTTCACTTTCAGTTTTGGATAAAGCTACACCACTGCACATTTGCTTCATTATACCTTAAAACATACAAATACAAAAACTACCAGGCTAGTTTTGTTGCTACATGGGGGAGCGGTTGCTTAATATATATTTTTGGTTGTGAGCCTAGCCTTTAACGGCTGAGCCATCTCTCCAGCCCAGGTTGCTTAATATATAGAAGGCTTTGGGTATACATGTGTGTGTGCATGTGTGTGTGTGCACATGTGTATATGTGTACGTACACATATGTATACACACATTTCTAGACCCACAGGAAGAAAAATGTATGAATGAACAAACAAATAAATAAAACCGGTCATAGTGGTACAAATCTGTAATCCCCAAATTTGTAAGGAGGGACAAGAAGAAGTGGAAATCAAGACTAGCCTGAGCTACTTGACAAGTAGAAGACCAACATGTGGTACCGAGAGTCTACCTC
This sequence comes from Arvicola amphibius, assembly GCF_903992535.2. NCBI lineage: Eukaryota > Metazoa > Chordata > Mammalia > Rodentia > Cricetidae > Arvicola > Arvicola amphibius. Next base: position 99,998,702 of record NC_052065.1, on the reverse strand, counting down.
ACAAGATTAAGTGGCAACTTTCCACACTGTCAGTTTGGGGGTAATCTGAAGACCATGCTTGAGAAATGTAAAGTTGTACAAGTACCTGTGTGAGAGTGTAAACAGCACACATATGAGACTATGTCTATTTGAGCATGTGTACATAAATATTTTTAAAGGGGGAGAGTGGCAGCAGGTGGAAAACTATAGCCAAACTGCTAGAAATATGCAAAAAAATATAAATATTTCTAACTGCCCAGCCTAGGTCTTCTAGACTCGTCCAGTCTTCAAGCGCTTTGGGAATCCACTATTGAGTACTGTTTTGTGTGTTTTGCCTGCATGTATGTCTAAGCACCACATGTGTGCCTGGTACCCTTAGAGGTCAGAAGAGGGTGTCAGCAGAAATTATGATTGCAAGTCACCAGGTTGTTAATGGGACCTGAACCTGAGTCGCAAGAGCAGCAAGTATTCTAAACCACTGAGCCATCTCTCCAGCCCCTGGTTGAGTTTTTAAAGCAATGTTTTTGTGGAAATCCATTATCACACATTTAAATTCTTTTTGTTGTTGTTTTGTTGTTGTTTCTGTTGTTTTGTTCTCTGTGTTTCTCTGGGTGTTCTGGAACTCGCCTTGTAGACCAGGTTGGCCTCAAATTCACAGAAATCCGACTACCTCTGCCTCTCTGAGTCAGATTCAAATTTTTATTATCAATTTTCTAATTAAAAATATATTTAGAATACATTTATTAAGCTAAATTGAACTTTTTAACCCTAGCCTTTCCAAAAAAAGTGAGTCTGTACTTGATTTTCTTCTTTAAATTGTAATGAGCACTATCCACAGTGGTTTAATGTAGATTCCAACTATGTATTGCATGTGAGGGCATATAGTTGTAACCTTTTTGTAAGAATCACCAAATTTAGACGGACTCAAAGAGCATTAGAGCAACACACACACACACACACACACACACACACACACACCCTGAGGGTCAAAGGAAGTCCTCGTCTTTCTTACTGTTAGATTTATAAGGCAAAGTAGCACCCCAAAAGATGCTTTTGAAGTGATGGATTATAGTGCCAACCCCCTAGACAAGGGCAGTGTAAAACAGCAGCTAAAATCAAAACCACTTGAATTCTGGCTCAGCTTTCTCCAGACAAGGACTTAAAATAGCTTAAATAACAGGATGCAAGGGGAGGGAAAACATTTCCTTTTAAGGTTATGCATTCTTGGTGTGATTCAAACTTCTGCAGGAACATGGCTGTATAATAAGTTTATTTACTTTGAGGTTTAACTTGGGGGAGGGTGTTGAAGGAGGTAACTGGCATTTAAACTAATACTTGGTAAAAGAGAATAATAAAATGCAGATGTGACTCCACGAGTGTCATCTGAGAAAGACAGAGAGAGAAACAGACAGTGAATTCCTTGTAACCAACATTTGGTTCATTTTTGATGAATTCAGCAACCAGTCTGGTGCCATTTTGAGTGCCTCCTAGTGATTTCTTTTTTAAGTAGAATGTTTTTCTGTGCTTGTTGTTTAAATACACTTGGTATATTAGTGAAATGTTAGCTCTTTACCTTGTGCAAGCACTTGCTTGGTAGTTAGGTGGCATTTCTTTTCTTCCCATAGCTTGGTAGTCTACCCATACTGACCATATTTCCAGAATGAAAATGCTCACTGTAGTGTTGTGAGTGCTGTACATACATAAGCTGTATGTAAACCATTTATGATCTTAATAAGTCAGTTGAAATGTGATGGCAGAAAAGACAAGTCTTCCGAATGCTAAGCCTCTTCTGCATCGTACCAATGCATAGAAGCAGTGAATGAGCCAGAAATGGCATCCAGAATGTTGGCAGCTTTAATGAGAAAATAAAAAGCTACCTTCGTGTCTGGTGTTTTTGATTTTAGTTTCCAGTTAAAACTGCTTTTGATCTGGGTCTGTTTCTCACATGCACACATTATTAAAATCTTATGTTTATATCAAAACTCAGAATGGGAAAAGTTCACCATCAAACATGGTCTTGAGCTTTTGGTGAATGCTGTTTCTGACAAGATGGACGCCAGCTATTTAGCATGTACTCCCTCATTTTCTGGAACTTTAGATCACTGTCACTGCTTAAGGATGTGTTACTGTTTTGGTTTCTGCTTTTTCTTTTGAAACTGGAGACTGAAAATAAAATCAGCATAAAATGCTTTGAAAATAATTACACACTATGTTGTGTCTTCCAAGGACTTTAGCAGCTGGGAGGTTTTGTAAAATTAATTACTAGCTGCTGCCATTTTCAGGCTAGCTCTGCTTTTTTTCCCCTCCCTTTTGATCTAAGGATAGCTCTGCCTTCTTAATGACACTAAAATTATTCTCTTCCAATGTAGAACTTCCATTTCCTAGTGAAGGATCAATGTGATTTGCTGATGCTAACACTAAAATGTCATAGTGTAAATAGGATTAGCATCAACAGAGGTAGCCAAGTAGAGTTTATGAAAGAAAGATGCTATGCATTCTAATCTTGGGAGAAGTAAAGGATAAACTTCCTCAGGAATTCCAAAGCTTTACAAGAATTTGAAAGCCATTGGTTCAAGTGAAATCCATGGGTCTTTTCTGATTCTTTCCTTCTCTCATTTGCTTCCAGGCTAGTGTCTGTGACAAGAGTAGCATAAACTGACTTAGAATGCTGTTTTTGGAAAGTGTTTTGCTATGTTTCCCAGGCTACTCTTGAACTCCTGACTTAAGTGACACCTTTGTGTGACCAGTCAGGTGAGTAGCCAGGACTACAGGCAGCCACGAGGTCCCCTAGCTCAGTGATACTTCTTTACCAAGGCAAAGCCGAATTCTGCATCAGAAAAGATGCCCTGATAGTAGTCTCTGCTCTCTGCACTTAGGTCCTGTTTGATGATTGTGGTCACTTAGCAAAGCAAATTACAGATCTGACTTTGCCTGGTGGGGACAAGATTAGAACAAAGGGAGAGAGATTAAATGTTATTTAAGAGATATTTCTGTCTAGGTTTGGTTTCCTGATGAACTGGCATTCCATCTTTTTGGTGCTATTTCTGTATTTTTGGTCATTGCTGCTTAGTTTTGTTTTGAAAACACTCATCTAGGATTAGAGCATTTTCTTTTCTGGTTAATGTCTGAGAATTAGTTTCTTTAGGCAGAATTCTTCCTGTTGCTCGCTATATGCAAGGAACTGTGGTATGCGAAATGCTTAAAAAGATAAGGAGATTAATGCTAAAAAAAAACTTTGTCAAGAAGTGTGAAACCTAATAAGGAGGATTGCCTTAAAATGACAATTTTTTGTCCCTCCAACCCACCCTTTTAAGGTTTCCTCTCCTTTGCTAAAATTGTCTGTTATTCCTACCCGACTCTGAAATGGACTTTCCGTGTGTGGTTATTTTGTGGTTATATTTGGAGGTGGCTACTTCCCGGTGTCTTTTAATCACATCGCTGACCTGTGTTCTAATTAATGCTCAAGAGATGTTATTGCAGAAGAAGTTTACACAGACAGTAGTTCGCTGTGCTATCCAGATGTTATTACAGATGGTGTTTACGCAAACAGCGGTTCTCTGTGCTATTCAAATCTCTATTTCCACCTAATAAAAGAAAAGACAGACAGACTTTCAGGATAGCTTCATTATGCTGTGAATCCATAATGGTTTTTCGACATTTATCTTTAAGTCTGTCAGTCTTCTGCTTTCATGATACCAAAAGAACACTTTTGGAGTACCTGGTGGTGTATGCCAAGTCTAAACTGGTATCAAGAATGAAAGTTTAAGGGTATGGGGACTTAGCTCAGTGGTGGAGGGCTTGCCTAGCTAGCCCAAGGCACTGGGTTCGGTCCTCACCTTTGGGAGAGGGAAACAGAAAACAAGAATAAAAGGTTAAATTGTGTTCTGATTAATGCTCTTTCACAAGTCAGAGAAAAGAAAAATACATTTCAAAATATTTCCCTTTCAAACACTGAAGTGGCCAGAGTTTCCTTAGTTAAAGGGAACACGTTCTTTCTTTCTCCAAAAGTACTGGAAAAATGTGTTGGGGTGATTTCCAAGAATCCCACACCCTTCTTTCCTTAATGCCTGTACTTAAATCTGAAAATCTCTAGCCAGCAAGATGGCTCAGCAGGTAAAAGCATTTGCCACCAAGCTTAATAAATACATAGCCTGAGTTCAACTCACATAACACTCATTGAGGAAGGATAAAGCTGATTCCTACAAGTTGTTCTCTGACCTCCAGGCATGTATGAGGGTGCACATGAGTACACACACACACACACACACACTCACTCTTGCATGCTAAAAATGTAATTTAAAAATTAAAAAAACAAGTCGGGCGATGGTGGCACATGCCTTTAATCCCAGCACTTGGGAGGCAGAGGCAGGCGGATCTCTGAGTTCGAGGCCAGCCTGGTCTATAAGAGCTAGTTCCAGGACAGGCTCTAGAAACTACAGGGAAACCCTGTCTCGAGAAACCAAAAAAAAATTAAAAAAATGGTGGAGAATGATTGAGGAAGTCAACTGACATTGACCTTTCACCTCCACATGCATATGTACCCGTCCATATATGTGTACACATACAGAAAATAAAAGACAGTGACAAAGACTATGTTGTTAAAAGTATGTTAAAATCTCTTTTTAAGAAATTCCAAGGCAGGGCTGTGGTGGCGCACACCTTTAATCCCAGCACTTGGGAGGCAGAGGCAGGAGGATCTCTGTGAGTTTGAGACCAGCCTGATACACAGTGCAAGTTCCAGGACAGCCAGGGTTACACAGAGAAATCCTGTCTGGAAGAAAAAAAACAGACAGACAGATATAGATAGATAGACAGACAGACAGAAAAAATGAAATTCCAACTTTATGTAATATATGTGAGAAGAATAAAAAAATAATAAATTAAAAAAGTAGATATTCCAATTTTAACCAAGCGGTAGTGGCCTACACCTTTAATCCTGGCACTGGTAAAGGATCTCTGTGAGTTTGAGGCCAGACTTGTCTATAGATTGAGTTCTAGGACAGTCAGGGCTTTTACACAGAGAAACCCTGTCTCAAAAAAAAAAAGCGAAGAAAAGAAAGAAATTCCAAGTTTGCCTCACAATATATTAATAAGCGAATGAGTAGATAGCTTGGTATGGTGACATACTACTATAACCCCTATAATTCCTGCACTCAGGAGACTGAAAGCTCAAGAATTCAAGGTCATCTTGGATTGTGTTCACAGACCTCATCTCCAAACTCTCTCTCTCTCTCTCTCTCTCTCTCTCTCTCTCTCTCTCTCTCTCTCTCTCTCTCTCTCTCTCACACACACACACACACACACACACACACACACACACACACACGAACAGGAAATATAGCTTAGTGACAACGTGCTTGCCTGGTATGTGCAAGGTGCTGGGTTCCATCTCCAGCACTGAAAAGAGAAAACAATTCATGAGAAGGAGAGAAAAGGACCAATATTTGAATGCAAAGTTTTCAATGAAAGAGTTAAGAAAAAGAGAGGCACTTGTGAGAAAGTAAGACACACCCAAGAACATGGGTGTGGATTTCTCAAGGAAGAGTTGCCAAGGTAAGAATATTGTATTTAGGTCATGAGAAGTACTAGGTAGCATATAGTTAGTGTAGAATGGAGCGGCGGGGCTGTGTCCCGCCACCCGGCTAGCTTTACCCAAAATAATTACACGGAAACTGTATTCTTTTAAACACTGCCTGGCCCATTAGATTCAGCCTCTTATTGGCTAATTCTCACATCTTCCTTTAACCCATATTTAGTAATCTGTGTAGCACCACAAGGTGTGGCTTACCAAGGGAGATCTTAACCTGTGTCCATCTCGGAGAGGAGAAGCATGGAGACTCACTATGGCGACTGCCTGAAGAGTCTCCCCAACCCTGCTACCCAGCATTCTGTTCTGTCTACTCCGCCTACCTAATTTTTTGTTCTCTTAAAGGGCCAAGGCAGTTTTCTTTATTAATTAACCAATGAAAGTAACATAGACAGATAACTCTCCTCCATCAAGTTAGCACCTATGTCTGTATTTAATAAGCATTATTTTTCTACTTCTGGCTTCAGAAATGTGTTCTCAGTCAGCACGATGAATTCCCATGTATTCCAATCTGGAGTATGATTCATACAAATGCAATCTGAAAGACTGAATAAAACACAGGCAAACACTAAAACCTGGAGAGATGATACTCAAATTAACGGTCAAGTTCCAGTTAGATCCTATATTATATAATTATTATATTAATTATTGCCCTTCAACTATGCAATGTACTTTTCACTATGCCTAATGTAGTCCATAGTACTGAGCCCCATATTAACTTGGTCAAGGAAGTAGGAGAATCAGATGAATATATGCTCCTCTCTTTAGAACTGTACATGTTCCTGGTTTCATTTCTGTATATAAGTAGTTCATATGTACAAGCAAAGAGTTAGTTCAGTGCTTGACACTTTTAAATTCAACACAAAGAACGTGAAAATTGGCCGTAAAGAAATTATTTTACCAAGTGCCGCTATTATTTGCAGGGAGGAGAGAACCACCCAAAAGGAGAAGGGGAATTAATTAGAACAAAGTATAATGAATATTGTGCATGCAAATACCATAAAGAAACCTACTAGTTTGTATGTTGAATTTTTAAAAATTATAAAGTTTTTAGCAAGAGAAAACAAAAACAAAAAAATGTTTTACCTTGAAAGAAATATAAATGATCGCACAAATATCGAGTGCTTTAAAAATACAGATTTTTTTGCTGGTAGATTTCTTTTTTTTTTAATTTTTTTTTTTTTTTTTTTTGGTTTTTCGAGACAGGGTTTCTCTGTGGCTTTGGAGCCTGTCCTGGAACTAGCTCTTGTAGACCAGGCTGGTCTCGAACTCACAGAGATCCGCCTGCCTCTGCCTCCCGAGTGCTGGGATTAAAGGCGTGCGCCACCACCGCCCGGCTAGATTTCTTTTTGAGGTACAGATTTATACAGCCCAGGCTGGTCTCAAACTCCCTGTGTAGGCTTGAATTTCTGGTCCTCCTGAGTGCTGAAATTACAGACATGCATCAGCATGCCCAGGTTTATAGAATGGCAAGGACTGGACCCAGGACTTCATGCATGGTAGGCAAATACTCTACAAATTAATCTATATCCCCAGCCCTCCAATAGATTTTTAAATGTTTCTTGGACCATTGTGAAAGCTTGTGATCTCAACTCCTTTGGAGGGCTGCATGCAGAAAGTGGATCACAAGCTCAAAGACTACTTGGGCTGTGGTGTAAGTTCAAAGCTGGCCTGGGTAACTGAGATTCTGTCTCAGAACAGACAAACGAAAAGGTGTGGCATTGGGTATGTCAATAAATCAATGAAGCAAGTGCTTATGTAGCAAGCAATGAGTCCCCAAATTCACTCCTCATTACCATATACACAATCAATGTTCATACAGTTAAATAAGGGCCAGTGAGATGGCTCGTCAGGTACAGGCACTTGTTGCCTGAATTTAATTCCCAGAACCCACATAGTGCTAAGAGAGATGCTACCCCCTCAAGTTATTCTGACCTCTGCCATGGTATGCATGACCACATACACATAAACACAGAGAAAATAGTCTTTCAAGTGTAGAAATAAGTAAAAAAAAAACAAATTGTAATCAATATTTAAGAGCATTTGATACAAAAGCTTGGGATCCAGTTGTAGAGCTTGTAATTTTTTTACCAATGCAAAAATCAATAGGAATGTAAAGATATAGTGTATTACAACTAAACAGAATTTTAAGAGGTTTTGGACTAAGTATACTACTTTTGAGAGTGACAACGCACTTGCCTAGCATGTAGCCCTGGTTTAGGACCCAGTTACCAACCAAAAAGACAAAAATACTCATCAGCCTTCAAATGATTGGTGAAGTAGTCTTAGATAAGATAGTCAATGTTTTTTGTAAGGGGTGGTGGCATATACCTATAATCCCAGCACTTGGGGAATCAGGGGAAGGGGAATCACTGTAGTACAAGGCTAGCCAAAACTATAACTATAACCTTGACTCAAACACGAAACTAAAGTGCAGACATAAAATAGTTAATATTTTAGTTAATATGTACTGCAATCTAGAAGAATGTGTATAACCCACCAAATGACCCTCCCTGTTTCCTCTTTGTTCACTTTGCTGGAGGCATGCTAGATCTCCCCTGTTCCCAGAGCACACTACATGCACATCTGCATTACACACTGTGGTGGCTCTTTCCCCTACTTGAAATCTCTTAACTCCAGATGTCTGTCTTTGCCTCATACAATTCTGTACTCAAATAGAACCTCAGCACAAAGGCCTTCCATAACCATTCTGTCTAAACAGCAGCCCCCACAATGTCATTATAACCCAGAGTCACTCAACTTCAGTGCTGTTTACGTTTTGAGCTGCAGAATTCTGTGTTGCCTAGTGGTGTCCTATGTGCTGTAGGAGATTTCATGGTATCCTTAGACTTTACGCACTGGATGCCAGGTGACTCTTCTCCACATTCAGATATGGCAATCAGGAATGCCTTCAACCTGAGCTGGGTGTTGGGGTACATGACTGTAATCCCAGCTTGTACAAGACTGAGGCAGAAAGATAGATCACTACTGCAAATTCTAGTCTAGCCAGGACACCATTGTAAGACCCTGTCTCACAAGCAATGCAAAATTGGCCAGATATTTCTGAATTTCTCAGCTGCAGGCAGGAGAATAACTGCTAAGTCTAATCCTCTTGTCTGCTTCTAGTTTTCTTTTATTATTATTATTTTTTATTAAAAATTTCCACCTCCTCTCCTCCCACTTCCCTCCCCTTCCTTCATTCCCCCTCCCCTTCCCTCTCCAGGCCGAAGAGCAGTCAGGGTTCCCTACCATATGGGAAGTCCAAGGTCCTCCCCGCTCCCCCCAGGTCCACGAAGGTGCACATCCCACTAGTCAAGGCTCCCACAAAGCCCGTCTATGCAGTAGAATCAAAACCCAGTGCCATTGTCCTTGGCCTCTCAGTCAGCCTCTATCCTCGGCCACATTCAGATATTCTGGTTTGATCACATGCTCCATCAGTCCCATTCCAGCTGGCCTTGGTGATCTCCCATTAGATCAGTCCCACCATCTCAGTGGGTGGACGCACCCCTTGCGGCCCTGACTTCTTTGCTCATGGTCTCCCTTCTTCTGCTCCTCATTTGGACCTTGGGAGCTCAGTCCAGTGCTCCAGTGTGGGTCTCTGTCTCTATCTCCATCCATCGCCAGATGAAGGTTCTATGGTAATATGTAAGATATTCATCAGTGTGGCTCTAGGACAAGGCCAGTTCAGGCACCCTCTCCTCTGCTGCCCAGGGAACAAGCTGGGGACATCTCCTTGGACACCTGGAAACCCCTCTAAAGTCAAGTCTCCTGCCAACCCTATAATGGCTCCTTTAATTAAGATATCTACTTCCCTGCTCCCACATCCACCCCTCCTCCATCCCAACCATCCCATTCCCTCAAGCTCTCCCCATCCTCCCCTTCTCCTTTCTCTCTTCCCATGTCCCCTTATCCCCACCCCACCCCCGTGCTCCCAACCCCTGTCCCGCAATCTTGTCTAGATTTCTTTATCTAAGTTATATTTGAATTGTTATATTGTGCTGTGTCTTACAGTCACACTTGCTGCTCTATGTATGCAGTCTGGTTAGAATGTGGGATCCAAACGTGCAAGACATTCTGTGGCATCTTTGGTTCCAAAAACAATACTTAGCAGGGACTTTGTTATCCTTGTTGTTGTTTTTGAAACAGGGCTGTAGCCCTGGCTTTCCTAGAACCCACTATGTGGACCAGGCTGGCCCTGAACTCACAGAAGTCTGTCTGCCTCTGCCTCCAGAGTGCTGGGATTAAAAGTATGCACCACTTCACCGTGCCTTGGCAGAATTTTTAAATAAATTCCCTGGTCATGAAACATTTCCATAAATAGTGGCATGGCCTGGTCATCTTGGGCTATTTGCAGATTGTTTCTTTCTTTAGATTTCAATTTACCTATTTGCTATTTCTGGTGAAAGTGAAAAGTTATTCACACATATCATACATACAGGCATACATATGGCACCTTTTTCAAAATGCCAGCTTGTAATTATTCGTTGGTGGTTTTGCATTCATTTTTCATGGTTTTGAATAAGCATGATTCTTTTATCAGTGTTTTGCATATCCTATTAAAACTGTAATAGCCACAAAATAAAAATGACATTTATAGAGCCATTTTAAACATCTGCTTTACTCAGTACTGAATTTATTCTGTGAACTCTCTATTGTCTTAGATTAACATTTGTTTACATGAACTAAAAAAACTTGACTCTGAAAGCAGTTGCTTCATATCAGATGTGCCTTGAGACAGAATCAGTGCTATGCCATAAAAGCTCTTATGTAAAAAGAAGAAAATGAGAATAAAACTCCTGTGTAGGTACAGTAGAAATTATGCTATCCATGACAAAACTTTGTTGATATATAAATTATTGTTTTTAAGACTCCTCTTGGTTCTGTGATTTAATAATAGCTTTATTAATTAGAAACTATATTTTCTTATAATCAGGAATGCTACTTTTAGGTAAAGCTGTGTACACATTAATTAAAATGCAAGATTCATGGTATAAACAAAGCATTGCCCTTCAGTTAAAATAGACATTTCCCTTCCAAACATCCTTATATTCCAAATGATGAAAAAAGATCGCAATTAGGCAAGCTTGTGAAGAGGTAATATTCTTTTTGATATAATAATCTCAAAAATTTATTTCTAATCTTTTTTTGTTCTATCTTTTTGTTTTCTTTCTTTGGCTGTTTTTTCTTCCTTTCTACAAAGATCTCAACAGCAATGGATTCATTTGTGACTATGAACTTCATGAGCTTTTCAAGGAAGCTAATATGCCATTGCCGGGATATAAAGTGAGAGAAATTATTCAAAAACTCATGCTGGATGGTGACAGAAACAAAGATGGGAAGATAAGTTTTAATGAATTTGTTTATGTAAGTATGGGGAAAAATCTGTGATTATTAGATGTCATTGTTGCTCCATTGTCTAGTGGGAATTTTAAAATGTAAATACTATTGTATTGAATAGTTAAACACATCATGTTAATACTCTGGCACCGAGCAACATTTTTGTACTTCTGCTTACTCAGTTTAATTCTTACAGCCACCGAATACTTAACAAAACATCAAGGAAGGTACATTGACAGAAACAAAGCTATAGCACAATGCTCACAGTGGGCAGAAAATCTCCTTCAGGAACGTCATTAGAGGTCATCTTTCAAGGTGCTAAATGACATCTTCGAAGCATTCTTTCTCTCTCCTGTAGAGAGCAGAGTGTTTCACAAGATTAATGACATCATATGACTCAGTCTTAGAAGTTTCCTAAGCTGAACTTTCTGATTAAAAGGTGTTTCCTAAGCCCTGTACTAGTAGTATTTAACTGTACCATTTCCTCCAGGGTGAGCACCATGATAATTAACAGCTAGAAGCATATTCCTTCAGTCTCTTGGAAGAGGCACTTACAATTTTTGTTTTCTTGTCTAGTGTCATCAGATATTCAAGGTTCTTGGCTGATTGCATAACAGTTCTCCCCTGTAAGCATTTAGCTCAGCATGTGTGACAGGCACATGGTTCTTTATCAAGATCTAACTATTTTAGCTGTCAGCAGTTACAGTCTAGATTTTTTTGACTTACAGATTTTCAGTCTAGATTTGTTAAGAAATTATTGTAAGATGTCTTTAAAGAGCTGTTGCTTCTTCTCTCAGATAAGAACACCCTTAAGGGGATGGAGAAATGGCTCAACAGTTAAGAGTATTGACTGCTTTTCCAGAGGACCTAAGTTCAACTCCCAGCACAGGCATGGCAGCTCAGACTGTTTGTAATTCTAGTTCCACGGGATCTGACGCCCTCTTCTGGCTTCCTCAGGCACTGCTCATAAGTGGTCCACAGACATACATGTATTAAAAACATGAAAAATTAATTTAAAAAAGAATGCCCTAAGAGCAGAGGTAGGTAGACCTCTGTGAGTTCAAGGTCAGCTTGGTCTACATAGCACATCCCAGGCCACCCATGGTTGCAAAGTGAGACCCTGTTTCAAAAAAGAAACATACATGTTTATGTTTTTGTTTTGGTTAGGGTTTGTTTTGTTTTGTTTTTGAGACAGTCTACTTATAAAATCATAGTCATCCTGCCTTAGCCTCCAGAGAGCTGAGGAAGAAAGTCATATACTACAGTAACTGGCCTACCCTAAGATTTTATGAATATTACTATTTATTTATTCATTTACTTGGTTTATTTTATTTTATTTGTTTATTTGTTTGTTTGTTTTTCAAGACAAGGTTTCCCTTTGTAATAGTGCTGACTGTTGAAATTGCTTTGTAGACCAGGCTGGCTTTGAACTCGCAGCTATCCGTCTTCCTCTGCCTCACCGATTGCTGGAACTAAAGGCGTGCACCAACACTGCCCAGCTGATTTACTTGGTTTTTAAGACTACCTTTGGGTATGTAGCTCAGATTGACATCTAATTTGTGATCCCTCCTGTCTCAGCATCCCCAGTGCTGGGGTTACAGTAGCATACCATACTGCCTGAGTATTTGTTATTACTGGAAGTCTCAGTTTGACTAGATGTTATTAGGCATTCTTTTCCATTTACTGCAAACTAGTGATTTGTACTTAATATTTGGCACCAAGATTCTACACGCCTACCCTCCTTTTCTATACTTTATCTAGGCAGCAAGACAGCTGCTATTAGAACATATGCTATCATGAGTTACCATGACTCACTATGACAAGTGAATTTCAGATATGTTCCCTCTGATTAGAACTAACTCAAAGAACACACCATATGGTCAGAAGCAAATAGACTATGTAATCATTCATCAGAGGTGGGGGAGGGAAGGTCACTGTTTGAAAAATATAGGCTCATGTCATTATTATCATTAAAATTTCTTCCCATTTTCTTTTGAGAAACTGATTTCCTCCCATCATTTCTGTCTCCAGTTCTGGCCAAAGTCTTTTGCATTGAATTCTGTGTTCAATAGTAAGTTACAAATGATTTGTGATTTGAGCACTTGCATGTCTCTGTATGTAACTTGCATGGGTCGCTGAGAATTTAAAGCAGGCCAGAGCAGTAGGGAAGTGTGGTCAGTTGCTTCTGATACAACTTACACTGAGAATCATTGTATTTGCTAGAAAGAAGCAGCCTAAGTTATTAGGATTTGTAGTTTAACTGGGATTGTTGAGGACAAAATTATCAATGTTTCTACAAAAAAATAATGTTGGGAAAACGTTCGGTTTTGTATATTTTTAAACACTGCACTTTCCACGCATTTTTAGTGACTTTTAACCAATAAGGTTAAGTTGTCTTAGTATGTTCTTTAAAATAATTTGGGCAACAGTAGGAATTTTCTAAAACAAAATATTAAAGAAAACATTTTAGGTCAAAGTAATATTTTAGAAGTAAAAGGATTTACACTCACTTTTGTTTGAAACAGGATGTCTCTTTGTAGTCCTGACTCTCCTGGAACAGACTTAAACTGTCCTGGCTAATATAAACTCAGAAGTCTGCTTGCTTTGACCTTGAGTGCTAGAATTAAAAGTGTGAACAATCTGCCCTGCTTCAACTTAAAATAAGCATGTGTGGATCGTGAAAAAGAAAGTGAGCTGACAAGCATTGTCCAGAGGATGGGTAGCCCTTTCTAGTTAGTCCCTGCTAATCAAGAAACTTGAGCTGTGCCCTAGCTAAATGGCTCATCAACACTGACTGTTCTTCTAGAGATCCTAGATTGGATTGCCAGCACCGGCATGGCAGCTCACAAACATCTGTGATTCCAGTTCCAGGGGATCTGATGCTGTCTTTTGGTCTCCAAGGACATCAAGCACATATGTGGTACACGGACATACATGCAGGCAAAATACTCATACACATGAAACAGTAGTGTTTTGAAACTTGAACTATGACGGTAAAGTAACCCACATAATCTTTCAGAATGCTGCTGCCATGACTGTTTAAAGAAAAGGTGACATTGAAATGACTGTCTACTTTCCTGGGCTTTGCCCCCGATTTGACACCTTGCAAGTTGTCACAGAATTTGGACTATGGCTTAACTCACCAAGAGATGGAAACTATAATTCTTGTCAGCTATTAGCATATTGAAAAAGAAAGACATGTGTTCTCACATGCTAGGTTTGGGAGTTTTATGTGGATGCAAATTTAAAGGAGTATTCACTGTAAATTAAGTACAAACAAAATTAGTTTCTATTAATTTTCAAATATATATATATATATATATATATATATATATATATATGACAGAAAAGGCTCCAAATATGGTATAGAAACTTCAAAGCAGAACTGTAATTAATTATTTGTTTTCATTTTAAGTATTAAAAGCTGAAGTTATCGTTTGTTTGTTTACGTGTTTAGATTTTAGGTTTTCAAGACAGAGTTTCTCTGTGTAGCCTTGGCTGTCCTAGAACTCACTCCTTAGACCAGTCTAACCTTGAACTCAGAGATCTGCTTGCCTCTTCCTCCCTCCCCTGTGCTGGGATTAAAGGCATGTGCTACCATGTTGTGCTATTGGATCTTTTCTACTTTTTGCTATTTTTCCTATCTTTACTTTTCTTGTGTTATGGATTAAACCCCAGGCCTTGCACATGCTAGGTAAATGCTGTACCACTGAGCCACGTACCCAGAACACTAGGTTTTTATAGGTATAAACTAAAACAATTGTTTTCTTCAGTTGTGAAAGACTGATGGGCCAATATATATTTAAACAGAAGTGATTTGTTAATTTCTTGTTTTCACAATGGGGAACTTGCTTTTACATAATGGTAATAAATCTTTAATTTTTTACTAATAGAATTGACCCACAGGATTAATCATTTAAAACCATCAAAGTACTTAGAACAATGCTAGGCATAGAATAAATGTTCCATAACTGCTAGTGGTTGAAATAATTTTTCTATTTTTATTGATTGAATCTTTTGAGCCAGGGTCTCACCAGGTTACCTAGGCTTGGCAAACCTCAAGGTCTCAATGATTCTTTTGTGCTCAAACTTTGTGGCAACTGTGGGGCTTCAGGCCCCCTCATACTCTCATATTTCTCCTATTACAAAGCAAAGTCGGGGGATGGAGAGATGGCTCAATGATCACAAACACTGACTGCTCTTCCAGAGGACCTGGGTTCAATTCCTGGTACCCACATGACAGCTCACAACTGTCTGTAATTCCAATTCTGGAGACACAACACACATGGCAAAATACCAATGTATTATAATAATAATAATAATAATAATAATAATAATAATAATAATAATGTTTTTTCCAACTTGAGGCCTGCAACAGTTTCCAGAAGAAGGAACACATTGAGCTCAGTAGGATCACAACTCAGCCTTGAAAAGGTTCATTGAAAAGACTAGTACAGTCTTGCACTGACTCTGATTTCTGAGATTCCTGTAAAATCTGATCTAGGAATGTCTTTACTGAAGTAGAAAAGAAAAGGCAGATTTTCATCTGGTGAACCAATCTGACGAATGTATTTTCAATTCTCTTATTTTTTTAAGGTTTTAGTCTAAGAGACAGGCTAAAATGTTATGGGACCAAATTGAGGTTGGCTGACAGAATCTGTTTAGAAATATTTGGAATGTAGGATTAGGAATATAACTCAGTGGTAAACATGGAATCAGTCCTCAGGACCAAAAAAAAAAAGATACTTAACAAATTTAATTAGACTTTCCACATCATTCCCAAGCAGTTTCCAGGTCCCATGAAAGAATATGGTATTTTACCACAAAGATAATTTCAATTGAATTATTCCACTTTCCCACGATGTATAGTTTGAATTTATCGTTCAACTAGAATCATGAAAATTTAAGCAACGTTATTTATTAGAAGGTTCTGATGCTTGAAGCAAATGCACACACAACAAGAAAAACAGCTTTTCCTGTTTTCTTCTGAAGCTGGAACATGTTTTGGTCTTGCACTGATGTGTGATATGCTTGGTATGAGGAAATACACACCTGTCCAATTTTCATGTATTCCACAATTTTATTTAAACTAGAGTGGAGGTCACAATCAGGACACTCTTTTATTTTTATGTCACTTTGTTTTATTTTGTTTGATCCAGGGTCTCACTCTGTAAACCAGGCTGGTTTTGAACTCCTGCCTTTATCTCCTTAGTAGGATTACAAGTATGAGCCTCCATGCCAAACTATGTTTCTTTAGTTTGTTTTTGAGACAGGAGCTCATTACGTAACTCATGCTCTCTTGGAGCTCTCTGTTTTCCAGGCTTGCCTAGAACTCACAGCAATCCTCTTGCATCAACTTCCCATTTGCTGGGATTGCAAGTGTCTGTCAACATTTTGTTAGTTATTTTTTTTATTTTTCATGTGTGGGTGTATTATATCTGCATGTACATATGCATATTATGTGCATAGGTGGTACCTGTAGAAGTTTTTGGGGGAAAAGAGAATCTTACCCTCTAGAACTGGAATTGTGCATGGCTATGAGCCAACATGTGGGTGCAGAGAATTGAATCCAGATCCCCTGGAAAGGTAGCCAGTGGTCTTAACTGCTAACTCCAACCACAGAAGATACGTATTATTTTCTTTGTTGTGGTGTGTGTATGCATGTGTGTTTGTGAGTTTGTGTGTGTTCTCAGGGACTTTTTTTTAATGCTTTTGTTTGAATTGTGTGTGTATGTGTGCCTGTGCATATGTGAGTACAGGCACCCACAAAGTCTAGAAGAAGGTATCAGACACCCTGGAGCTCTTGTGAACCACCTGATGTAGTTCTGGAAATGGAACTTGAGTCCTCTGGAAGAATACCGAATATTCTTAACTACAGAGCCATCTCTTCACTGCCCAGCAGATGTATTCTCAAAAGGGAAGGGACAGCATTCCAATAATGCATGAATTAGGCTTTGCTACATGCTCAGCCACCCATTCTCTTATAATCACACATACATTTGTTCATCTTGTAATCTCGCAACATTGTAGATATAGCATAAAGTTTCAAGTTTTGAGGACACATCATCAAAAATAGAGAAAGGACTTGGGCATGGTGGCACACACCTTTGATTCCAACACTAGGGAGGCAGAGACAAGTGGAACTCTGTGAGGTCAAGGCCAGCCTGAGCTGCAGAGTGAGTTCCAGGACAGCCATGAGCTGTTACACGGAGAAACCCTGATAGAATAGTATTTTCCTAAATGAAAGTATTTTATAGGACCAAAGAAAGTAGGGATTTGAGAATGGCAATTGGATAATATGTCTGTGATCATCAGTGACAATATCCATTTCAAGAATCCCTTTTTTCTTGGGCTTTCTGGTTCATGCCTCTAATTCTAGCACTTGGGAGGCAGAGGCGGTCTAATCAAACAAACAGCAAAAACGTCCCTTTTTTTTAAGTAAACTGATTACAAAAGGGCATCTCTTAGAAATGCTTAATTCCTAAAGTGTCTTGCCTAAAGCTGGGCTAGTGTTGCACAGGTTAGATTGTTCTGGTCTGAACTGCTGCACAGTGTGACCCTCAGCTAGAGGTGACCTCCCCTAGGGAGGAGAGTGCGAGGCAGCAACACTAAAAGTCTTTGACATATGTTAGACTTTGTTCAGCAATTTTTGTTATGTTGTTCCACATAAAGTGAAGTTCTAAAGGCATTTAGAGAAAGTTTTGTGAGCCTGACAGATGGCTCAATGGGTAAAGCCCTTGCTTAGCCAGCCTGCTGACCTGAATTTGATCTCTCAGAATGCATGTAAAGGTGGAAGGTGAGAACTAACTCCTTTGAGCCGTCCTGAGACTTCCATGCACGTATTCCTCCCATGTAAAAAGTTGCCAGACTTGTCCCTAGTTGACAATGACAAATTTTGGCATACACACTGGCAAACAGAAGAAAGATTTGGGGTGAGGCAAATTCGAGAATTTCCAAAGTATAGAGACAGATTTTTTTTTAGAATGCTCTTTCATTCACATTATTAAGCCAGGATATGAAACTTGCAATCTTCTAACTTGTTATTATGCAATTAGAACTTAAAAGTTACCTTGTTATCCAGATTCTTTGATGAGAAGAGGAGCCATACTCAAATGTCTTAAAAGGACAACTAATAAAAAGCCTTTTATTTGTGCCTTTTTTCTTCTTCTCCTTCTTCTTTCTCCTCCTCCTCCTCCTCTTCCTCCTCCCCCCCCTCCTCTTTCTATTTTTCTTCACATAACTGGGACAAAACTCCAGGACTTCTGTGTGAAGGGCAAGTGCTCTGTCGCTGACCCATCTTCACAGTTCTAATATCACCTTTTCTTTATTTTGATTCTGTTTTTTTCAAGACAAGAGTTTCTCTGTGTAACCCTGACTGGTGTAATCCTGGAACTCAGGCTGGCCTTGAACTCACAGAGATCCACCTGCCTCTGCCTTCTGAGTGCTGGAACTAAAAGTGTGCACAACCTTTGCCAGGCTAATTTTATTTTTAATTTTAGACAAGATCTCATTGTGTTGCCCAAGGTGGCCATGAACTTGCAATCCTTCTGCTTTACACCATCTTCTCTTTCTTTCTCTCTCTCTCTCTCTCTCTCTCTCTCTCTCTCTCTCTCTCTCTCTCTCTCTCTCTCTCTCTCTCTCATTTTTCAAGATAGGGTTTCTCTCTTTGGAGCCTGTTCTGGAACTAGCTCTTATAGACAAGGCTGGCCTCGAACTCACAGAGATCCGCCTAACTTTGCCTCCTAAGTACTGGGGTTAAAGGCATGCGCCACCACCACCCTGATCACACTAGCACTTTTTTAGTGTTTACACCCTTATTCCCAATCCCCTCCTTTTCTTTCATTGATTTTCGAGACAGGGTTTCTCTGTGTAACAGTTCTGGCTGTCCTGGAACTCTTGGTAGACCAGGTTGGCCTCGAACTCACTGAGATCCACAGGCCTCTGACTCCCAAGTGCTGGGATTAAAAGTGTGCACCATCACTGTCCGGCCTCCTCTTTCTTGATATAAAGTCTTTCTATGTAGTTCTGGCTAGCCTGGAACTTCATTTGTAGACCCAGCTCATCCCAAACTTGTACAGATCCTCTTACTTCTGCCTCCCGAATATGAATGTGCACTATTGTGTGCTGCCTTTTATTGTCTCCATCCTTATTTATTTTTTCAGAATTTTAATCGAGTTGCCACAGTAGTGAAATGAACTCTGTACTATCAACACCATTGCCTACTTAGTACTTATTTTTTTATTTCTTTGATAGTCATCTATACCACCAACCTAACAATTTTTTTATTATTCTGTTGCTTTTCATTGAGTGAACTGCTGAGCTACCACATTATGCTACAGAATATTTTTTTTTTGGTTGACTCATGAATCTTTGTCTTAATGCTAAGAATTGTGGTTTGAAGAAGGGGAAGTTCTTCAGCTTCTCTCTAAGAACAAAGCTTTGCTTCACAGTGGGAAATTAACAGATTTACTTGCGCCTTTGACCCACACTTTTTTTTTATAACTTAAAGTGTATTCAATGCATGCAGCACTGAATGTGTTTCGCAAGTGTGTGCAATTGACGCTTCATCTTTAGAGGCAGTATTGTAGCATTGCACAAACAAGCCAATTTCCTTCTTAACACCCACCGCCTGTGGAGAACGCCATAGGTGACGGACAGGTAAAAAGGAGTTAAATGTGCTTATTCTTGTGCTGCCTTGAAAACTGTGAATCAATGAAACTCTTTTAATTGATAGATTTTCCAAGAGGTAAAGAGCAGTGATATTGCGAAAACCTTCCGCAAAGCCATTAACAGGAAAGAAGGAATTTGTGCTCTGGGAGGAACTTCAGAGTTGTCCAGTGAAGGAACACAGCATTCTTACTCAGGTAATAATGGAATAATGGGTGTGCTTAGGTCAATAGAGTGCACTTAGCAGGTACATTCTATGTTGCCCCCCAAAGCTTGTTTCTCTAATTAAATAGTCTAAGTAGTCTTGATGGCATAATTGGTCTTGGGTCAGATATTTGCCAGAAAGTCATGATAGAAAATTGTATCTTGTAAGACACATAGTGAAATCTATATAATGATAGTCCTTATTATCACGGAGTTAGGCAGTAACATTAATATTTTTCAATATTTTGTAACTTCCCTAAGGGTTGTTTAGCCTGTTCTTTTGTTCTCACTAATTTTGTAATTGATTCCTAATAGCCACTGTGTTGCTTCCAAGTGTCCTAAGATTATGGCCACATATTTGTGGTATTTGATAGCAGAACTATACAGTAATCATAGGTTTGTGGGCCAAATGATTAACAGAGAGTTAATTAACAGTATGAACTGATTTATTGTTACTTAATATAATTTTAGAGGAAGAAAAATATGCTTTTGTGAACTGGATAAACAAAGCTTTGGAAAACGATCCTGATTGCAGACATGTTATACCCATGAACCCAAATACGGATGACCTGTTCAAAGCAGTTGGTGATGGAATTGTGCTCTGGTAAGATGCGAGTTAGTTTTGTCTCCAGATTTCCAAAGATAACCTCTACAGAATGAATGTATTTGGTTATGTATGCTTGGCTGTTTGATGTCTGGAAAGGAGAGTGGACAATTACCCAGGTTTTGTTTTTTCATTCAATATCTAAAGCTGTCTGTAAAAGTAAAAATCAGCCATAATGTGGAGACATTTTTATAAGCTAGAACTCTCAGCCTCCTATTTCTCCTCATCACTGAGCAAACAGGACATTGCAACTTTGTCAAACTTAAGTATGCCAGTTTCTGTTTATTCTGAAATACCTTGGCTTCCAAAGGGAAAAAAAAGAGGCTAGCTTTCAGTTCTCATTCTTCAGTGCCCTAATTCTGAAAAAAAAATGCTTTTGTCCCTGTGGCTGCCCCAGAGCCAGCAGTATCTTGGCAAAAATGATGTAAGATTATCAACATTGTCCATTACTGCTCCTGGTCTCAGAGACAGTTTTCCACAGTGGTCTAAAATATGCTCCATAATAAATTTTGGGTTTCTTTTTCTTTTTCTTTCCTTTCCTTTCCTTTCCTTTCCTTTCCTTTCCTTTCCTTTCCTTTCCTTTCCTTTCCTTTCCTTTCCTTTCCTTTCCTTTCCTTTCCTTTTCTTTTCTTTTCTTTCAAGACAGGGTTTCTTTGTATAGCCTTGGCCATCCTGGAACTAGCTCTATAGATCAGACTGGCCTCACAGAGATATGCCTGCCTCTGCCCCCTACCTCTGCTGGAATTAAAGGCATGCATGACCATGGCCTGGCCAAATACTGGGTTTCTGTGCAAGCTCCCCCACCTCAGTAACCCTGTGGCTGGAGTGTAGACAGTCAAACCCTTTACATTTCAGTTGCCACTGTGAGCTTCATAGCATCATATACAATTTGAGCATCCCTAATGCAAAAACCCAAATCTGAAACTTTTGTGTGATTTTTATGTTTTATTAGCATATGCTAATTATACATGATATTGGATTTCATTATGAACTTTTCATATACATATAGTATATATGCAATCCATTTTGATCATATTCCTAAATATTGTCCTTTCCTATCCTATCCCCCTCCCACTCCTACTGATTCCCTTCTGCTTCTCATCTCACCCCCTTCTACTTTCTTATCTTATTTTTTTTAGTGACCCAGTGAGTTTCATCAGGCTTACTTACAGGAGCAAGGGTTAAAGGTTAGTTACAGGAATATCGGAAACTTTTCAAGTTCTGATAATGATGCCACAGTGGAATACTCCACAGCTGACCTCAGGTGACAAATGATAGTCAAAGCACAGGTACTCCCAAAATACTGCATAAAATTGCCTTCAGTGGCACAGTATATGCCTAATATGTTCATGGCCTTGGTTTCCAAACTTGGCACTACATTGGGCGTGGTAGAATATGCCTGTAATCCCAGCACTCAGGAGGTGGGGATAGAGAGATGTCTGTGAATTTGAGGCTAGCCTGGTAGACTACATAGTGAGTTCCAGGAGAGCCAGGGAAATATAGAAAGATCCTGTCTCAAAAGAAAAAAAATAAAAGAAGAAAGAAAGAAGAGAAACAACAAAACAACAATAGCACAACAAAAATTTATATTCAAAAAGCAAAATTTATATTCAAGTTGTATCTGTATGTGTGTATATGCATATGTGTACATGATATATGAATAAAATGTTTATTCGAACTAGGATACCCCAGTATGTCAGTATGCATTTTGGACACATGTAGTTTCTTGTGGTGAACATGATGGAAGTCATCTATTACATTTTGTATTATTTTTATTATGTATGTGTCTACATGGGTTTATGTGTACCAAAAGTGTAAAGATGCCTGTGGAGGCCAAAAGAGGGCATAGGATCCCCTGAATCTGCACTTACAGGCAGTTGTGAGCTGTTCAGTGTGGGTGCTAGGAAGCAAACCTGGGAGCTCTGCAAGAGTAGTAAGTGATCTTAACTATCTCTTCAGTTCCAAATCTACTGTATTTTTAAGCCTGAATGAGGGGTATTATATAATAAACTTTAACAATGATGAAGATTTACAAACTGTTGTTGTTTGAGACAGGATCTCCTGTGTCTCAAGCTAGCCTCCAACTTGCTACACAGTCTACACATGACCTTGAACTCCTGATTCTTCTGCCTCCATCCTCCAGTGCTGGGAATCAAAGCTTTTCCATATCCCAATTATGTGGTTCTGGAGGATCAAACCCATGGCCTCATGTATGCTAGTTAAGCACTCTAAAAAGTAAACTACTTCTCCTAACTTTAGAGACTCTAAAAGTAGATCAACTTTTGTTTGTTTGTTTCAGCAAAATGATCAACCTTTCAGTTCCTGATACAATTGATGAGAGAGCAATCAACAAGAAGAAACTTACGCCCTTCATCATTCAGGTCTGCTACATTCCCTGTGTCCTCCTCCATGATACCATGGTTTGAAATAGAGGACATGGCTTCTGTGTTCTATCTGCTCTACTTTAATCCTCAAGAGCAGCTCTGAGTAGGGAATGATCCTGGATATTTGATACAACAAGCTGGGACTCAGAAAGGCTTGGAGAACTTGCTGAAGTTCACAGAGGCACAGATCCTCATTGAACTTAAAGCCCTATGTTCCTTTTATTATTACCTATTGTGTTAAGATATTGCCAAAATAAACAAAATGACATAAGCTATTAACTTAGCTCATATGCTGAAGGGATGGAGCATTTTTTGTTTCCCAGTGAGTGAGTAGTAGTAGATTAGTATACCAACGTTCCTTGGGGCAGGACTGTCCCTTGAGATGTGTAGGTTGTATGCCATGTACTGCTGGACTCACATTAAGGCAATTTAGAAACGTGACACTAGTCACATGGATACATTTACTTTGGTTACTTGACTTTTTATGTTAAAATCAGCAGAATTCAAGGAGACCAAAAAAAAGTCCACTTCCTGTAGAATTCTACAAAAATAATAGGAACAAGGCAGAGATTTGCTGCTTTGCTTTTTGATGCAGAATTCTGTTTGCTGTGAATGTTGGGTGGATGGATCTAATACCTTGTGTTGATTTCTTAGTGTTATTTTCAGTGAAGGCAAAAGTAGACTGGGTGGGGCAAGAAAGGTCAAGAAGTGTATAATTTGGCTGTCTTGCAGGAAAACTTGAACTTGGCACTGAACTCTGCTTCTGCCATTGGGTGTCACGTTGTGAACATTGGTGCCGAAGATTTGCGGGCGGGGAAACCTCATCTGGTTTTGGGACTGCTCTGGCAGATTATTAAGATTGGCTTGTTCGCTGACATTGAATTAAGCAGGAATGAAGGTAATGGAATCCAGTTGTTATTTTGAAAGATATTTATGAGTGATTTTTCCCCTCTTTCTCTTGCATTTAGCTGAAATGAGCAGATGTTAACTAGAGAAAACACAGAGCTATTCAGGAAAACAACCGGTACACTTCTGTTCTTCAGCGGTTGCGAACATATGCATGACAGTTCACATTTGATTTTACTATAAAGATGCAACAATGCAGAGATTGACACTGGTGTCTACCTCAGTCTCTATCCACCTAGGGCTTTTTTCTGTGTGTGTGTGTGTGGGGGGGGTTATGGGGGTGAGTACATGTGTTTATGGAGAGGAGGACATGTGATTTACAAGTGTGTATGCATGTGTGAGTGGAGGCCAGAAATCAACATAGGGTGCCTTCCTAAAGCACTCTCCACTGTAGTTTTTGAGACAGAGTCTTTCACTGAATGGCCAGCTTACCAATTTGGTAGCAAGCCCCAGGGATCCTTCTGTCTCCACCTCCCCAACAGTGGGATTACAGATGCACACCTCTGCAACCAGCTTTCTTCAGTGTTGTGGAATCCAAGCTCTGGTCCTCATACTTGCATAGCAAGCAATCTACCAACAAGTTCTCTCCAGTTCCAGCAGAAGGTCTATCACTGAATCTGGAGCTCACCAGTTTGGCTAGACTGCTGGGCAGCAAGCCCCAGAGGAGCCCCTGCTTCCATTTCTACAGTTCTAAGAGTACAGACTTGGGCCGCCATACTTGACTTTTTAACATAGGTGCTAGCGATTGAACTCGGGCCCCTATGTGTTTTCATAGGAACTCCTTTGCTGATTGAGCCCATCTCCTCAGCACAGACTCTGGGTGTCTCAAAGCTAGAAATCAGTTGTAGTAGAACTTACATCTCTATTACCACCGCACAAAGCATCAAAAGACTGGGTGAAACTAAGTATTCTGCTCTCTGCCTGTAATCCCAGCGTTTGGGGCAGGGAGATCATGAGATTGAGGCTGACTTGAGTTTATCTCAAACTAAAACTCAGAGAGAGAGAAAGAAGGGGGGAGCATGGACACTAGCATTTCATATAATGACTGAAGGGTTTATGTCCACAAGCACTGGCGGCTTTGCTTCGAGATGGTGAGACTTTGGAGGAGCTTATGAAATTGTCTCCAGAAGAGCTTCTGCTGAGATGGGCCAACTTTCATCTGGAAAACTCAGGCTGGCAAAAGATCAACAACTTCAGTGCTGACATCAAGGTAACTACGCAAAGCACCAGAATTTGGGGAGTTGTAATGACTCAGGAGGTTTTATTCCATTTTAACAAAGCAAAATTAAACAGTGTCACCATGCCTTGCTGCCTCTTGTGTTTTGAGAAAGACTCTTGCTATGTAGCACGGGCATCACTGTTGTAGACAAGGCTGGCCTCAAACTTTACTGCAATTTTGTTTCTACTTCTTGAGTGCTGCCATAGAGACACATGCCACCATATCTATATGATTCTACTTTTCTTCGTTTTGTTGTTTGTTTTGTGTTTGTTTGAAGCAAGGTCTTCTGTAGCCCAGGCTGGCCTCAGATCAGCTATATAGGTGAGGATGATATGAGTTGCCATACTCAATTTTGTGAGGGATTCAGAATTAAACCTAGGGTTTCACACATGCCAGGCAAACCCTCTAGTATCTGAGTCCAGTTTTGTTTTTTTCAGATATGATTTCACTTTGTATTCGAGGTTGGGGCTGCAGCTCACTGTGTCAGCTAGGCTGGCTTCAAATTTTGCAATTTTCCTGCACCTTCTTAAAGAATATGTACAGGCATATACCAATGTGCATAGTCAGTGGAAATCTCTTTTTTAAATGTTTTTGAAAAGCAAAAAATTATTGCATTTGTTGGTCATGTGAGGCCTTAACCTCAGTACCTGGCTCAGTGGGAGAAGGGGAGAAATGAATTTGTTTTGCTACATGTATTCCAATCCTAAAAGGTTAAATGTTATTTTACCAACCATATTTGTATCTCTTTTAAGACTTTCAGTTCTACTTTTAATTAAATACATAATTAACATGGCAGATGTTGTCTCTAGAGGTTGATATTTATTGTGATTTGTAGTGATATAATGTGTTTATTTTCTCTTTCCCTACGCTTCCGGGATTTCTGCTCTTCTCTTTCATGCTTGTTTAATCTGTCAAGCTTCTTGACTTCAGTAATTCAGTGAAGGTACAGAAACATGCACTAGCTTTATTGTGTTGATGACATCAATACATTGGAAAGCTGTAACAAAATCAAATTCAAGACAGATGGACTTTTCTTGGTAAAGATCTCTCAAATAAGAAGACAGAGAAGAACGCTATCTATTTACACACACACACACACACACACACACACACACAAGTGATTGAAATGTCCTTGTCACCACAGGACAGTAAGATGCGGTTCCTCTCAGCACACATGATCACACTGATATCTTCAACTCTTTTGTAGGACTCCAAAGCCTATTTCCATCTGCTCAACCAAATTGCACCAAAAGGACAGAAGGAAGGTGAACCACGGATAGATATTAACATGTCAGGTTTCAATGTAAGTACGGGTATTCTTTCTTTTAAATTCTACAGTCCTATACTAGTGTTGTCTGTTCCTTGTTTTCTTTGGTTTTGTTGAGACAAGGTCTTGCTATGTAGGCCTACCCAGCCTAGAACTTGCTGTGTAGAGCAGACTGGCAGACTCATAGAGGTCCACCTGCCTCTGCTTTCTGACTGCTGGGGTTAAATGCAAGTGCCACACCCAAATAATTTTGTTCAAAATTTCTATGTACCTTCATGTAGTCGTGTTGATGCTTTTAAGAATATTTTAAAGGATGTGGTACATGTGACTCACAAGAGACAAAGTATCCTGATTTATTTAGATCATTTGTGAGTTCCATAATTATGGTGGTACTGGATTTTATGAATGACATAACATTTTCAAAGCGAGTTTGGAGAGATACATGCTCTTCTTTATTCACCGTGCATAGGGTTAAAGGCCAGTTTATTCATTATGGGGAACTATTTGGGGTATCCTGCCCTCTCTGGAAATACAATCACAGCCATGCTCAGAGGTGTGTCTCCTAGGTCACTCTAAGTCATGCTGACAGTCAAGGTGAGCTGTCACACCAGAAAGTCCTCCCCATTTGATTTTTCCTACTACATTCTTTTGTGTCTTGCCGGAATAGCCATCCAGGATTTGCCACTGGCTCTAGAATTTGGGCTAAATTGATCTTCTTAGATCTAAATTCTTACAAAATATTGCCCATTTCTTTCAATCTGCCCCTACAAACCTCTCTTCCGACCTCCATGCTGCTGTCTTCTACTGCTGCAAACACCCGCTTCCTTTTTTTAGTTTTTATTTACTTTGTTGTTGTTCTTGTTCTTTTTTTTTCAAAACAGGGTGTCTTTGTGTAACCTTGGCTGTGCTGGAACTTGCTCTGTAGACAAAGCTGAAGTTAAAGTCACAGAGACACTCCTGCCTCTGCTTTGAAGTGTTGGGATTAGAGCCATGCACCACCACTGCCTAGCCCAAACATCCCTTTTAACTCCAAGGGTGTGCTTGCTTGGTTTTCAAATATGTTTCATTAAGTAAGAAATAAGGGCCTGGAGAGATAGCTCAGCTGTTAAGAGTGCTTGCTACTCTTGGTGAGACCATAGTGATCTTTCCAACACCTACTTCAAGTAGCTCACAACAACCTTCATCCAGGAATTCTGCATGCTCAGACATACGGGGGTGGAAGAGATTTGTTTTTTTTTTAAAAAAAGGTTTTTATTTTAACTATACATATCTAAAATTGAATCTTCAAAGAATTATGGCTGAAAAAATGAGTAACATCTTTTTTCCCCCTCTGCATTTTGGCATGAGAAATAATCCCAGTGAAGTGCTTTATTCATTCTTTAGACATGTGTTCTGGCCCCATCTTGGGGAAATTAAAGGTACTACAAAACCTGTGCCTCCTGGTTCTACATTTACAAATGATTATATAAAATGTACCATGTGTTAACTGAAAGAAAGTATGATCCATTTCCCAGCCTATGATTATAGGTTAAATTTATATATATTTTTGGATGGCCTTTCAAAGATGTCTTCTTTTGCTTAAACAGGAAACAGATGACTTGAAGAGAGCTGAAAGTATGCTTCAACAAGCTGATAAATTGGGTTGCCGACAGTTTGTTACCCCTGCTGATGTTGTCAGCGGAAACCCCAAACTGAACTTAGCTTTTGTAGCTAACCTCTTTAATAAATATCCAGCACTTACTAAGCCTGAAAACCAGGACATTGACTGGACTCTACTAGAAGGTAATGTAAAAGTTCTGTGACTCTAATGTGCAGCCTGTAGCATAAGACCCCAGAGGCCTAAATGCTGCGATGCCAACCCCATGAGCTGCGTTGTCCATTTGGCTTTTGCAAGAATCTGCTAAAAGCAAATGCAGTGCTCAGTGACAACTGGAAACTGCCGGATGGAGATGGTGACAGAAATAAAATTTGCAAATAAAATCATTAGTGTGGCTCAGTGCCAGCACTCTTGTCTAGCACAGCCAAGACTAAAAAAGAAAATAAAAATCCAGGGTACTATCATGAGACTAGTTAGTAAACAAACGTTTTGTTTTGGTTTTTACTGATATATCTTTTTTTTGGTAAGTCAGGTTTAAGTTTTATTAACCCCCACATTTATTTATTTGGAGAAAAGAGTCTTCTGTTTTGTATATTTGAGTTTTTTAATCTAGTCATCTATTTTGAGTCAAGCATTCCATGTGTCTCAGGCTGACCTCGAACTCACTATGTCATAAAGAATGGCCCTCAGTTTCTGATTCTCCATCTGCAGTTTTAAGAGTGTTACAATTTAAACCCAGAACTTCACGCACCCTAGGCAAGCACTCTATAAACTTAGTTACATTCCCCAGAGCCTCGGAAGTGGTTGTGAGACAGTGTCTTACCCTATAGTGGAAACTGGTCTGAAACAAACTACATAATCTAAGATTGGTCTCGAACTCCTGGCGATCCTCTTTCTTCAGCCTCATGAAGACTGAGATTATAGACATGAGTCCCGTGTCTAACTAGATCATCTTTTTAAACCCACCAGAAAGATAACAACTACATGCTGAATTTAACCTATGTTTTAGTAAATGTATTTCAGCTATCCATAATCACAGTGGCACACTATCATGTGGTAATTATTAGATCAGAATAAAGCACATAAAATAAATGAATATATGCACTGGTCCTCTCTGTTTATATAGAAGACATTTAATGACTGAATGCATTTTTGTGGATGTTTTAATAGGAGAAACTCGTGAAGAAAGAACCTTTCGTAACTGGATGAACTCTCTTGGTGTTAATCCTCATGTAAACCATCTCTATGCGTAAGCTGCCCTACTGCTATTATGAAGTTATGAACATCATGAATGGATTTAGCATAAATAATGACAGCTCTGAAATTTTTCTGCACGTTCATTCGTAGCAACTATTCATATTGCTTATTAATATTTCATATTAGTGATTTCAATTGTTATTTTCCTAATGCATGAAAGTCTAAATTCTTTCTTTGCATGATCACTGACTGTAAGTAATAGAATATATAAATTTCTTGATGGTACCTTAGGGAACAGGTACTTTGGGTTTCTTAAACAGTCTGGGAATAGTTGTAGCCGACTACCCATGATTCTCTAAGGCCTTTAGCTTCCTGGCTGAACTGTTCTTGCTGACATGCAATGGTGTGTAACCTAACTGGATTCTCTTTCTTCACTATTTTCCTACCTTCTGCCTACTAACCCTAGTATTAGTTTTGTTCATTGTGTTTACTGATTGCGAAAAGTATGAGTCATGGGTATTGTGACTTTATAGATCTTGTTTGATTTGTGTTACTCCTTACAATTATTGATGAAGTTATGTTTTGAATTGTTAGTGACCTGCAAGATGCCCTGGTCATCTTACAGCTTTATGAACGAATTAAAATTCCTGTGGACTGGAGTAAAGTTAACAAGCCTCCATACCCAAAGCTGGGAGCCAACATGAAAAAGGTAGCACATCTGGAATCTTCTTCATTTCTTTCTTTTGCTTCAAAACCTCTTGACCATAAGCTGCTTCTTGAGGATAGGAACTGCGTCTTGATTTTGAACAGATTCCTGCCATTACACAACACACATGCACATGCATGCACACACATATGTACTGTGCGTGTACACTCACAGAGGGGTGGGAGACAGAGCTCATGTAGGTTGAACAAATGACAACCTTTAACCATTCCTTTCTTTTTAAACATTTGCAGTTAGAAAACTGCAACTATGCAGTTGAATTAGGGAAGCATCCAGCTAAATTCTCCCTGGTTGGCATTGGAGGACAAGACCTGAATGATGGGAACCCAACTTTAACCTTGGCTTTAGTCTGGCAGCTGATGAGAAGGTATTGTGTACAGTGTTAGCCATTGAAGCTTCATAGTAATACGGGTCTATGTATTCACCCTTAGTATATTTTCACAGATTTAAATTAATCATTTAGTTCATGAAATACGTTTCTGAGCTCATTGTACTTAGGCTCTGAAATGAGTTTTCTTTGAGTGTATGTTTGATCTTTACTGGGAGATACCTCCTTGTGAGTTAGATAGAACTGTAGTTGTTGCCAATCTTTCAGAGAAGTCTGCCGTGTAGACTTCAGTCTGATGCAGGGTCACTCAAGAAAATTGTCAGATGGGCGGGGCAGTGGTGGCACACACCTTTAATTCCAGCTCTCAGGAGACAGAGGCAGACAGATCTCTGTAAGTTCAAGGCTAGCCTGGTCTACAGAGTGAGGTCCAGGACAGGCTCCAAAGCTACCTACCCAAAGAGACCCTGTCTCAAAAATCCAAAACAAACAAACTTAATTGTCAGTTGGGGTACGACTCTAGCTCAGTGGTCCAGGATATACTTAGCCTGCATGGAGGCTGTTTTCAGACCACCAAAACAAATAAGCTGTCAGAAGCCCAGAATGGTGACTCATACTTGAAATCTCAGCACCTAGGAGTCTGAGGAGGGGGATGTCTAGTTGGAGGCCAGCTTGGGCTACATAGAGAATTGCAGGACATCCTGAACTATAGAGTGAAAAATTGCCACAAAGGAACAACCCCTCCCAAAAAAATATAAGAAGAAATAGGGACATTTATATGTATCCAATTGAAAATGAAGATCTGGGCCAGCAGGATGCCTCACTGGTTAAAGGCCTTTGATGACCTGAGTTCTGTCCCTGGAACTCGCATGGTGAAGGAACAGAACCATCTCCTGCAAATTGTTCTCTGACTGGACCTGAGTTCTGTCCCTGAAACTCGCATGGTGAAGGAACAGAACCATCTCCTGCAAATGGTTCTCTGACTTCCATAGGTATACTATGGCATACATGTATCCACATACATATAATAACTATGATTTTTAAGAAATTGAGGAGTCCTTTATTTTGGTATATTTTTAATAATTCTTTGAGAATTTCATATATGTATGCAATGAGCCCTAATAATATCCAACCCCTCTTCTAGCCCTTCAAACTCCTGCTGGATTTCCCCCACTTCCCCTTCCTACTTTAATACTTTTTTTTTAAATAGCCCACTGAGTTCGATTAATGCTGCCCATATGTACACAGTGTGGGACAATCCATTTGGAACATGGGATACTTTTAGGAGCTTCACCCCATGATAAAATATTGGCTGTCACCCAGTGGCATAAACTGCCAATGATCCTGTGTGGGGCTTCTGCAGGCAACCACAGCCACTGTTGAGTTCTAAGTACAACAGGTCCAGATGATGCTGTTTCTCAGCACTCCTTTCTGAGTTCTGGCCCTTACAGTCTTCCCACCCACTCGGAAAACGAACATCTCTTAAAAATAACAGCCTTCATTCTGCCTAGGTACCAGCCAAAGCATAGGGTATGAGGTGTATGTGTGTAAGTGAGTATAGCGTGGCTCATACCAGCTCAGATGAAGGTCAGAGATTAACTGTTGTGAATCATCTTTCCCCACCCACTGTAGGATCTGGGAATAAAATTCAGGATGTCAGACACAGGCATCATGTTGCTTTACCCAATAAGCCATCTTGCCAGCCCCCATGAACTCTTCATGATAAAAGTATACATGAGACATTTCTCTGTTGCTTATTTTACTTCTTAGAATAGATTGACTTTCTTTGCTGATTCCCTTAGATACACCCTTAATGTTCTGGAAGATCTTGGAGAAGGTCAGAAAGCGAATGATGACATCATTGTAAACTGGGTGAACCGAACATTGAGTGAAGCTGGAAAGTCAACTTCCATTCAGAGTTTTAAGGTCAGTATACTGATTATTATCCATTATATTTGCTAGATAATAGCAATTATTTTAAGGATAACTTTGGGTTTGTTTGTAAGAATTATTGTTGAGCTATGCCAAGATTTTTCTTCCCTTGCCCAGGCTTACATCAAGAACACATAATTTGTAAGTAGTGAAATTCTTAAGTATTTTGTTCCTTTTTTTTTTAATAGGACAAGACGATCAGCTCCAGTTTGGCGGTTGTGGATTTAATTGATGCCATCCAGCCAGGCTGCATTAACTATGACCTTGTTAAGAGCGGGAGTCTTACTGAAGATGACAAGCACAATAATGCCAAGTAAGGGCAATTGCTCCATGTCGGTACAAAGAACACTGGTATTATAGCCAGGGAATCCACTCTGTTATGGGTTCTCTCCCTGGATATTGATGGCATCTGGAAAAGATCTCTTTACTTTGAATGGCTTTATTGAGATACAGCTCACAGACAAACAATTCACTCATTTAAATACAGTATCTAATGGTTTTGACCTTGTTCACACTGTTATATCCATCACCACAATCAATTTTAGAACACTTAACAAATAGTAACAGAACCTTCCTGAGCATCACTCGCCACTGTCACTGCACTCTACTCTGAGCACGCAGCAAACCACTTAGGTTCTAGCTCTGTGTTTGCCTATTCTTGACCACTTCATCTCTTCACTATTTACCATCAATTATATATCCCTGTCACCAACATCTCCCCGTTTTACCCCTCCACATAAATACCCAAGCCTCTGTCCCTTAGTGAGAATAGCTTTGTGGAGCCCACTCAAGACAGTGAAACCTATATAGCCTCTATATGAATCCAATTCTATCATTTGCAACAGTGTGGGTGACTATGGAGATGAATGTCAAACACAAAAATACAAATATGGTGTAATCTTATTTCTGTGAGGAGAAATATCATTTTCCACCTATATAGTTATTTTATGTGTGGGGGTGTTTTTCCTACAGGTATGCCTGTGTACCACTTGTGTGCCTATTGCCTGAACAGGCCACAAGACTGTGTCTTATCCTCTGACACTGGACTTCCAGATTGTTTTGAGCCATCATGTAGGTACTTGGAATTTAATCTAGGTTCTCTGGAAGAGCAGCCAGTGAGCCATCTCTCTAGCCCATAAGGGAAATATTTTTAAGCTTCGAGTTCATCACAAAATAAAGATGAAGATACTTTTATTTTACAGGGTTCAAAGGTTTAAAATTAATGTAAGAAAAATGATAAGGGTCACCAAGATGGATCAGCAGGTAAATGCTCTTACTCCAGTATCTGATCCCCAGTACCCACATGGTACAAACCACGAACTGACTCCTACAAGTCGTTCACACACCATAAGTACGCATTCCACATACACAGGCACACACAAATAAATAAATACAATCTTTAAGATTTAAATGTATAAAAACACAATTAAGAAACCAGACACTGTGATACAAGCCTAGAAGTCCAACTACTCAGGAGGGTAAGGCAAGAAAAGGGCAGATTCTCAGCCAGCCTATGCAAAATAGCAAGACTCAGTCTCAAAAGAGGAAAACACACAAGAAAGGATGGGGTGTAGCTGAGTGGTATAGGGCTTGAGATGAATGAATGAGGCACTGGGCTCGATCCTTAGACCCCACCCCCCATTTTAAGAACCATGTATGTTGGGTGTGGTGACGTATAGCACTAATCTATGCACTCTGCCGTCTGAGGCAGGAAGATATTGATTTCAACAACAACCTGGGCTACACAATGTGACACTGACAATAAACAAATAATCAACAAATAGACAAAAGGAAATTAGCAATGTGTCTGCCCTTCAAGATTTTAAGCACCTGATTTAGGGGATTATTTGGACAATTTAATGCAAATATGTACGAACTTCAAACAAGGCAAAGACAACACTTACAAGGATGGCTGATCATACTTTAGAGTGTTTGTCTATATCTTTTATTTAAACACATTATCCAATTATGCCTCTGTTACTTGTGATGAGTCAAGCACTCTTGCAATATATGTTGAGTTTACCTTCTTCAGTCCCCAAATCAGCTGGGCACACTTGCTATCCCTTACTAGAAGCCCGAGTCCTGGAAGTTTCTTACATTATAGCAATATGTAGGTCTTTCCACCATTTCTTCCCTTCTTCACTAAAGACCAAGACTGTGCTCTAGTTTACTGGGGGACTCATGATAACACTACCAATACATGCTGATAACCAGTCCTCAACTGTGCTTTGTAGGAGAGCAAAGATGCTGCCCTGGAAATCGTGGAAATTCATTTCTTTCTTCTTTAAGAAGTATTTTTTACTGAAAATGTTGTATTTTAATATCCATAAAGATTCCTGTAGCAGCATCTTGGAAATGCTTTCTGAATCATTTGAGGTTTGATTCTGCCTGTTCTCTTAGCTGTATATGTTAATCATTTTATCTTATACTTTGCCTGTCCTTGGCCCAACAATTCTCTATGTAGCATGCAGATTCTCACATCTAGCTCTTGATATCTTCAGTATCTGGAAGTACCTGGTGCATTGACCTTAGCACTTAGTTTTACTTGAGGCACTTAATGTTTGGGAAGTAGCATACAAAAGTCCCTGACTTCCATTCCCAGCACCACACTCACCAAAGAATATTATCTGTTATCTCATTACATGGATAAGAAAATTTTGTAATTGATTGTGCATTCATCCTAGGCAATTGCACACGCACGCGCGCGCGCGCGCGCACACACACACACACACACACACACACATTTTTTTGATGTCATTTTTTTTATGACATCAGTGCTTCAGGCTTTTGTTTTCACTCCACATCCACATTTGGAAGAAATGAGTAAATAAAGTCCAAAATAGTAGACAGTAAAAACTTAGTATAACTTGGAGCTGGAGAGATGGAGGCTCAGCAGTTAAGAGTACTTGCTGTTCTTACCAAGAACCTGGGTTCAGTTCCCAGCACCCACATGGTAGCTCACAAACCTCTGCAACTCTGCTTTCAGGAGATCTAATGCCCTCTTCTGACCTCTTAAATCACCAGGAACACATTTGGTGCCCATTCTTGCATGAAGAGAACACACACATACACATAAAATTAAATAAATAAATCTCATGTTTTGATTTAGTATAAGTTAAAAAATCATTTTCAAACAAAAATAAAACAGAAAACAAATGTGTAATTATTAATAGGTACTTTCTTTTTTTCTGAAACACTCTCTCACTGTGTAGTTCTGACTACTTTCAAACTTCCAGGGACCCTTGGACCTCAGCCTCTGCTTCCAGAGTGCTAGGGTAATAAGCATGTGCCACCATGCCCAGTTCTCTGATTTGTACTTTGAATACAGAAAGTTTGTATCCCAGTCACCAAATTATATAAGAAGAAATAGATGGTGTCCTTTGGGCTGGAGACCTGGGTCAGTGATTAAGAACACTGGCTGTTTTTCTAGAGGACCTAGCCTTAGGTCCCAGTACCTACAGGGCAGCTCACAACTTCCGTAACTCCAGTTTCAGGGGCTCTAACACTCTCACATAGATATACATGCAGGCAAAGCACCAAAGTACATAAAACAAAAATTTTAAAAAATCATTTAAAAAAGTTCAAAGGTTAAAAAAAAAGTTCAAATTTACCCTTGACAAAGAAGACTCTTATCTTGATTTTTGTTTCTCCCAAAACTAGGTATGCAGTGTCAATGGCTAGAAGAATCGGAGCCAGAGTATATGCTCTCCCTGAAGACCTCGTGGAAGTAAAACCCAAGATGGTCATGACCGTGTTTGCATGTTTGATGGGCAGGGGGATGAAGAGAGTGTAAAGTAACCAATCTGAATAGAACCAACCTTACTCACAGGCGCATGATTACACAGTCAGCTATTGCCAGGTGAAGTGCTCATGACTTAAGGAATTTGTGGTCTTTTAAAGGACTTTCAGTTTTGATTAACAAGACTAGCTCATCATGACAGCCTTCTGGACAGACTTTTAGTAACAAGCAATTCCTCTTTCCCTTCGAGCTGGATCTGTCCAGCACACCCGAACATGCTCACAAGAAGACCATCTGCTCTCTCCTCCTAGAATGCTGCCCTTGATATTTCCTGTCGCTGTGTATTATCTCTCCGTGTATCTTTTCACTCTTAGGATGTCCATCTCTTGAGGCTTGCTTACATGGGTAGATAGGACTAGTATTAGCTTGCCATTTTGCTTTCCCAGACCTACCAGTTCTTACTGAAGAACTGTGGTCAGATACTGTGTGGAGAGGAAGTCTCCTTTGCTTACTTTGTAGTGCTGAAAATCTGAAGTAACTGGCTGTGCGGAATGTAATAGAAGCTTTTCTCATTCGTTTATTCTTAAAAATCAGTATCTTTTTACAGTATTCTTTCTACATGATTATTTTTTGTACATTTAAGAATATTTTGATTACAGTCAACAAGTCGGCTGATTTGCTACTTTTTTTAAGGGGCTTCAAGTATATATGAAAATAAGCATAGACTATAGGTGGAGGAAAATGGACCATAGGTTATGTTTTCCCCTCACACCCAGGCTCAAATTAAATGGAATATTTTGTCTTCAATGAGTCAGTTCGACACTTGCTTCTTTGGTCTGAAAACTTAATCACAGAACTCTCTTTCAATCTAAAATTCTGCTGAACATGACACTTAGGAGGAGGAAGTGAGCTCAGCATTTAGATAATGATTCAATAAGCAAAGAATGCCAAATGAACAATAAATTTTTAAGTTCAACACCTATAACAAGGATGTGGTTATGAGAAAGAGAAAGTATGTATGTCGGACTTGATGTTCTCTTGCTTTGTCAAGCTTTTTGCTATAGTTCTCGAGATTATTATGTTATTCTAACTCTGAAAAGTGATGTAATTTGGTAGCAACTTCGTAGTTCAAATAAAGGCATTTGCATAATAATTAGTCTCGGGGTTTTTTATTTGTTTAGTTTTAAATGTTTGTTTTTATTCCTCTTGTGTGTTTGGGGGTGGATGCCTGTGGCCTACAGAGGGCACTGTTTCCCCTGGATCTAGGGTTACAGGCTGTTGTGATCTGCTTGAGGAAGGTGCTGGCAAACTTGGGTCCTCTGAAGGATCAGTAAGTGCTCTTAATGACTGAGCCATCTCTCCAGTTCACTGTTTTGCTTTTGAGATAGGTTCCCTGTGTACTTCAGGATGGTTTTGAACTTGTGTTTTTCCACTTTGGATTTCCTAGTGCCAGTTTTGCAGGTATGCCTGCCTTAAGTCTCGGTACTTCTGCCCCATACCAATAAGACTATGTTGACCTGAATTTTCTCCTTTTTCTGTTGCATTCTATAAAATCATTTGTAGTAGAGTCTATTATGAGGGTTGAATTAGAGGTGTGCAACTAAGGACAGTACAAAAAATTTGTACACGTAATGGTTTCCTCTAATTTACCAGATATTTTTCAGTAAGAGTATATCACTCAGTAGAAGAGACCACTACATTCAAAAGGTGTTGGGCTCAACCCTCAACCCCCTGAAAATATTTTATCCATTGTCCCTTCCCTCTTCACCTTTAATTTTTTCAATGTCCTTTAATGTACAGACCTTGAAATGGGAGAATCTGACTGGCCAGGGAGGAGAAATGATTAAGGCAGGCTTTCTTAACCTCTAAACAGTTGTCACTGGGTGTGGATAACTTTCTCTGAGAGGTTAGGTAAGGTGGGCCATCCTGTGCACTGCAGGAAGAATAGAAGCATCATGTAGCCCATGTCTACTGGATACCAAGGCCATACCCCTGGTTGTATCCATCAGAGCCAATTTATTCCTGGGATATCAAATGAGCCTTATCAGACAAGCACAGAATTAGGATGCCTTTTTAAGGTTTTGTGTGATTGATAACATGAAATCCTGTCCTTTTAGAATCTACTCACATGACAACGTCTTAAAATAGTTTGAATAAGCATGGTGATAGACACCTGTGGTTACAACACTTAGGAGGCTGAGGCATAAGGATGACCATTTCTAAGACAGCCTTATCAGCTTAGAGAGACCATGTCTCATATAGAAAGAAAGAAAAAGAACTGGTGGTGGTGACACATGCCTTTATTCCCCTCATTCAAGAGGCAGAGTCAGGTGGATTTCTGTGAGTTTGAAGTCACCCTGATCTACAGAGTGAGTTCCAGGACAGTCAAGGCTACAAAGAGAGACCCTGTCTCAAAACACAAAATGAAACAATTAAAGGGTTTTTAAAATTTATTTATTTATTTATTTATTTATTTATTTATCTATTTATCTATTGTTGTTGTTATTGGAATTCACTAGCTAGGAATCCTAAAAGAATACTTGCAGACCACTGACAGAGATTCTACTTCTAAGAATAAATTAGAAAAAACAAGTGAATAGGAAAAAGTACATAAAGAAATAGAAAGACTACATTAAACAAGAATAATAGCTAAGTATGACAGCATAGCACAATCCCTGACAAACAGATATTTAATCACCAACAGGAATGAGCCCTTTCCAGGGAAAGACAATGAGGATATTGCTGACCTGAAGTACAAAGTCACCTGATTGGCCAGGATAAAGGACCTCATGGGCTCCATTGTTCTCCTTCCCCTCCCCTCTGATTCTGTTTCTACCTAAGTAGCCAAGAAATAAGTGAAGGATAAACAAAACCAGTGAAGTCTGGGCCTTTGACCCAAGGCTGGGTCCAACAGCATGCAGGTGGTCATAATAGGAGCCTCAACTAGGAAAGAATACTGGGGATGCAGAGTACAGGGAATGGAGGCAGCAAACTCCACACTGATGGTGGCCTTTAAAAGTCAGTTGCAAGACTGCTGGTGTGGCTCAGCAGGTAGAGCCTGCTTGGCAATTCTGAGAGCAAGGATTCAACCCCCAGCTCTAAATAACAAAGGCCATTTTAAACCACTCCTACCTTGGGATTTCAGTGCCTTTACTCCTTTATTTTCTACCATGGATCTGGTCTCAAACAGATACTCCTGAATCAGACATCCATAAGAAAAACAAATTAAGAAAAATATTTTACAGAAGCCTGTTTTAATCGGGCGTTTTTGTCTGTGTGATTCTGATGGTGTGACCTCATATGCTTTTGTTGATCCTAAAGACAATGCCCTGCTCAAGACCTAGACATAATACATCTTCCTTGGATTAGTGCGTTTCTGCTGCAAAAACGCAGAAGTCAACTCACCCTCCATCTCCACCCCCTTCACGAGTATTTCCCTAGCCCTTGTCTCCCCAGGGCCAGTTACCAGGTAAGTCTAGACTCACCCACTGAAATCATTCAAATTCCTAGCCAAACACCTTTCCTACCTACACAAATCACAACGAGGGGACTTTTCTATTACTTCCTAACCTATCCCTTCCTTATATCACCCCTCCACCCTAGTGCTTTTCAATGAGGCCACTTCTCTCTTAGAAACTATGAATTGTAAACTGTGTTTTCCAGATTCGCTATATAGGATCTGGTCCCCTCTTCTGGAATGTAAGAATATATGCAGAGGGCTAGGGATAGGGCACAGAAGTTAAGAGCCCTGGCTACTCTTCCTGAGTCTAATTTCAAGCTACCAAAACATGGCTCAGAAAGATCAGTAATAAGATCTGGTGCCCTCTTCTGGTCTGCAAGCAGACATGCAGGCAGAAGACTGTAATGGCTTTGCTCCCCAAAATTACTGGTAAGGACTTTTAATTTGGAGAATCTTTGTGGGGGCGGGGAAAGTAGTAAAAAAGCTGCATTTCTGCATGTGCATTGGCCTGTTCTCACAAAATTTCAGGGACATTCATTTTTTTTGTAGTTTTCCAAGACATGGTTGCCTTTGTGTAGCCCTGGCTGTACTGGAACTCATTCTGTAAACCAGGCTGTCCTCCAACTCAGAGATCCTTCTTCCTAAGTCTCTCAACTGCTGGGATGAAAGACATACACCAAAGGCTATCCACATTTTCACTGATCCATAGTCTAGGCACTAGAGTTTTATGAACTAGAGAAGAAATGAAATTATATTCATGAAGATTTTACAGCACTGATTGTGGATACTAGCACCTTGCTTGTACAAATAAAACTGCCCTGTCATAGAGTCACATGTTCCCAGGGATCTTTAAAAGGCAGAGAAGCTTAAATTTTAAATTTCTTTATGGAAGAAATAATTTCAGATACCAAACTCTATAAAAATACATAATATGGCTAGGATGAGCAAGTCCTATTTAAAAACTAAGCCAAATGCTAATTATTTGCAAATGACAGCTTTGTCTGTATTTGTATATGTTCCTGTATATCCTTGTATTTCTTGTTAATCATCCTGAAGCAGTACTCTCCAAAGCAACATTATTGACAATTACAATTTTTGAAGAGATACATATCATATAGTTCCTACTTTATTTACTGTGATGCATAATATGTTCACATATCACCATGGCTCTTGTTTTTTGCACTTTGTGTTCACTCAACCATAGGAATACTAAAGCTTCGTCTATAATCTAGAATGATAAAGGAAAGAATTAATATAAAAACAATAGAAAACAAGATAGATCTCCATTTCAGTTTTTGCAACCCAACAGAGTTTATCAAGGTTTAGTCTTTGAACAACGCATGGAACTAGAAACATTCCACATACAGCCATGTCTCTTAAGTTGCTGCATGCTCTAAGCTGAACCTTTAGGTTCTCTTTATCCATTTTTTTTCTGTTTTTCAGACTTAGTGCCTTGTCCCTAACACCCTCCTGCTTTCTTTGGCCCAATGCTGAGATTACAGGTATTTCTAATACATCCAGAACAGCAAAATTCTTTTTTTTTAATTTTTTTATTTTTTTTTAATTTTCTTTTTTTCTTATTAAAAATTGCCATCTCCTCCCCTCATCCTCCCCCTTCCCTCCCCTCCCCTCCACCCACACCCCCACTCCCTCCCTCTTGAGGCCAAACAGCCATCAGGGTTCTCTACACTATGTTGAGTCCAAGGTCCTCCCAACTCCCCCCAGGTTCAGGAAGGTGAGCAACCAAACTGACAAGGCTCACACAGAGCCCGTCCATTTCGTAGAGACCAAGCCCATCACCATTGTCCTTGGCTCCTCTGTCAGCCTCCACCATCAGCCACCCTCAGAGAGTCCGATTTGGTCGCATGTTCCATCAGTCCCATTCCAAGTGGACTTGGTGTTCTCCCATTAGTTCTGTCCTGCCGTCTCAGTGGGTGAATGCATCCCTCATGGTTCTGACTTTCTTTCTCATGATCTCTCTCCATCCGCTCCTCATCAGAACTTTGGGAGCTCAGTCCGGTGCTCCAATGTGGGGCTCTGTCTCTATCTCCATCCATCGCCAGGTGAAGGTTAAGGCTCACAGTGAGCCCGTCCATGCTGTAGAGTTCACATTCATTGCCGTTGTCCTTGGTTTATCAGTCCTCCTCCACCGTCAGCCACATTCAGAGAGCCCCGTTTGGTCCCCTGTTCCATCAGTTCCATTCCAACTGGACTTGGTGGTCTCCCGTTAGATCTGTCCCACCGTCTCAATGGGT
Organism: Arvicola amphibius; assembly: GCF_903992535.2. NCBI lineage: Eukaryota > Metazoa > Chordata > Mammalia > Rodentia > Cricetidae > Arvicola > Arvicola amphibius. The sequence continues at coordinate 99,957,319 of NC_052065.1, read as the reverse complement.
AAACGCACTCCTCACGGTCCTGACTTCCTTGCTCATGATCTCCCTCCTTTTGCTCCTCATCGGGACCTTGGGAGCTCAGTCCGGTGCTCCTATGTAGAAATGTCCAGATCCTATTGCCATACTCATGAATATCTTGCATATCACCATAGAACCTTCACCTGGCATTGGATGGAGAAAATGACAGAGCAAAATTCTTTTTGTAAGCTATTTTATTTTTGAAACTTATGTGTATGTGCAGAAGGTGTATGTATTTGCAAAGTCTATGTAAATGGAGTGTCTAAGCCACTGTATTCATGGGGAACAGAGGACATACTTTCTCAGTTGGTTCTCAATTTTATCCTTGTCTGATACAGGATTGCTCTTGATTCTGTGTTTGGAACGCACAATCCAAAGTAACCAATCTACTTTTTGTAAATTCATTCAGATCCCCTTTTGGATTCCTATTGCTTAAAAAACGAAGGAAAGACACATGGGCACTTCTCTTCGTGGCTAGCTATTTCTAGAAACTAGACTTGGGAGAGCCGAGAGAAGCACCAATGAGGGCAGAGTGTAGGACTCTTGAGGGTTGGGAGTATTTTATTGTACCGGCGGGTACCGGTGTGTACCGGCGGTCGGAGGGGTTTGGAAATAACCAAAATAGTCCTTTTATAATAAATCAGTTTTAATAAAAGGGGAAATAAGGGAACTTACAGAACCAAGGGTCCAGCGGAGCAGAAGGTAACACAGGGAATAGCAAAACAGGGCTCCTTCCGGCGCCCCGATCCTTTTTAAGGGTATCCTACTCCCCTGGGGCAGCCACACCCCTGAACGCAGGGATTGGGCCAGCTGCCCCAACATCTCCGCCTTTTGTCTAAATAAGGCAGATTCAGAAACCAAATACAACTATATACAATGGGAACAGATAATATAAAATTACAAGAAGTAAACAATATCAGGCGAGGAGCATATAACAAAAAATTTTTCTAATCACTCTACTTTGGGAAGTCTAAATAATGTAGAAGGTAGCTACCATTATCTAATCTTCAACCCCATCAAAAATCTGAGAAGGAAAGTAGTATTACCAAAGCAACCAGGAAGCACAAACGAGAAACTTCCAAAATGTGCAACAGAAGACAGAGACAATTGACTACCTGGGCAACCACACGAAATCTTGATAGAAATGTTGAGGCAACCAACTTTGGCTGAGGCCTGAAAAAAACCTGACATACCATTATACAACGACAAGGAACCTTTAGTAGAACTATCCTATCCTGTCTTGGCAAGATAAGACAATTCTGTTTTATCCACTTATGGATATTTCGTAGTTTAGTCAGTAATGGAGGTATGGGGTTTTCTTTGCCCCAAGGCCAGTTCTGCCAAGTAGAAGACAAACTCCCAGTGGAGTGTCTTTGGTGCTCAACGTTCTCTCGGGAGTAGAGCATTGTTGCCAGGAGTGATTGTGTCTCATAATTACGAAACTCTAGGTTAGATTAAAGGCCATGTTCTACAGCTCTTCAAAGAGGTCGAAGATTATGCTATCTATACTAAATACAACCTCTATGTGTCTAAAAAACCTGATTATCCTAAATATAAATATGACCAACATATAATTCTCAACACTTATCTAACTGTATGACTAATAGAATAGACAACTGTGCAATAAATGAAGACAATGATTTCCAAATGTAAACAGGGTCATTACATAAATAATGTCTGAGGTAGAAATGTACATTGTAATATAGTAAACAATGTCATTACATAAATAATATCAGAGGTAGAGATGTACATTGCAATATAGTAAACAATGTCAATATAACAATTGTTTCAAACAGAGGTAGTATCATACTCTCATACAATGTTCAATATATCAATATACAAGAATCAACACTCATATAGTTTTTCAAAAAACAATAACTCACAAAAATCAATTATTCCTTCAGATCACCAGTTAATCCCTCCCCCCTTTTTTGATATATATATATATATATATATATATATATATATATATATACACACACACACACACATAATTTATATCCCCGAGTCCATATAAAGCCTTCCACAACCCGACAACCCTATACCAGCCACCAATTAGTGTCCCTAAACCTGAGGGTAAACTTTGTTGGGAGGGGGGGGCGTCGTCATCTAAGATTGCTTCCAGCTGACATAGGGGCGACTTTTCTTCTCAGGGGTTCCTGTGAAAGCGAATGATGGTAGAGTACCCAGGGTAACATTTCATCTAGGAAAAATGTGTCCAGCCTTTGAATATTTTGAGGAAATCAGGCCAGAATATTGTCAAAAATGTGCACTATTCAAAAGTGTTCTGTGCAGTTGGTACCAAAAAAAAGGCCAAATATTAGCGCTACAAAAACATGACGTCATAATAACCAGTTGGAGTTGATGTTGCGGGGCCCCGTCTTCATCCTGGAAACTGCAAAGGTTACTGAAGAAAAATTGTGTCGTTTGTTGCGAGAAGGATAAGCATTATCTACAAAGACTCATACAGACGTATACGTGCATATCTTCAATGAAAGGTGCATTAAAGACAACCATAGATATGAAGGAAGGCAAAGAAGGCGAATATATTGGTATCATTATCAACATTATTGTTATTAGTATTCTGTCTCATAACATGACTCCTAACCTGAGACAGAAACTCTGAGAAATCTCTTATAAACAAGCTTGGAATTGGAGAGGGACTGGGCCAGAGTCCAACTCCAAGAAACCAGCTCTAAATATCTATAAAGAAATGCATATTGACACACATTCAAAAAATTGTTTTTTATACTCACGGAGCTTACCCAATGTTAATGCTCATCCTTGTTGGGTTGCAATTGGTTTCCATCCATCAGTGTTCAAGGTATCCAGGGTCCCTCAGATCCTTCGAAGGTGAGCTTCTTCCTGTGGGGATAAGAAAAGAACCCTGCCCCCAAACTATAGGTCTCTTACCATCAGTATGTTCACCATCCTTGTGCATGAATTGTTATTTTTCTTTTCCAAGGGGCTTCTCCTCTTCAAACCGAACCTTTATTAACTTTGATGGTATCCACGATTTTTCTTCTCCTGTGGAGACAAGAGCAAAACCCCTTCCCCAACGCAGCACATCCCCTGGCTTCCATTGTGAGTTCAGCACATCCTTGAAATAAACTGGTTGATTTAATTCAACAGACTTTTCCATTATCCAATGTCTTTCTGTAGCCGTTGTCCCCTTCTCATTAGCGTTGAGACAATTCAAGGTTAGTAAAGCATTATGTAATCTATTTCTGGGGGTATTTTCCACCCCCTTTTGCTTGTTCAACATATCCTTTATAGTCCTATTAGATCTTTCAATGACTGCTTGACCCGTAGGATTGTAGGGTATACCTGTAACATGCTTAATGTTGTAATAAGCAAAAAACCGTTTCATTTTCCTAGAGACATAAGCTGGACCATTATCCGTCTTTATTTGTGCAGGTATACCCATGATGGCCATAACTTCTAATAAGTGAGTGATTACTGAATCGGCCTTTTCTGAGCTTAAAGCAGTTGCCCATTGGAATCCTGAATAAGTGTCAATGGTATGGTGTACATATTTTAATTTTCCAAATTCTGCAAAATGGAACACATCTATCTGCCAGATTTCATTCCTTTTAGTGCCCTTTGGGTTAGTCCCTGCAGGCAGTGGTGCTTGGTTATAGAAAGAGCAAGTAGGGCATTTCTTTACAATCTCCTTAGCTTGTTGCCATGTAATAGAAAACTCTTTCTTCAAGCCTTTGCTATTGACATGATGCTTTTCATGAAATTCGGAAGTCTGCAGCACACTACCAATCAATAACTGATCAATATCTGCATTACCTCATGCTAAAGGACCTGGCAGACCCATATGGAATCGGATGTGTGTTATATACATAGGGCAAAGTCTGTTCCTGATCATTTCTTGTACCTGGATAAACAATAAGGTTAGTTCAATATCATCAGGTATGAATTCAGCAGTTTCAATATGTAAGATAACTCTTTCTGCATATTGTGAGTCAGTAATAATGTTAAGAGGTTCCTTAAAATCCCTTAGCACCATAAGAATGGCAAATAACTCTGCCTTTTGGACAGAATCGTAAGGACTTTGTTCCACCTTACTCAAGTCTTCTGATTTGTAGCCTGCCTTCCCTGATTTATTAGCATCAGTATAAAACGTGCGGGCTCCAGTTATTGGAGCATCACGGACAATTCAAGGAAGAATCCAAGAAGTTCTCTTTATAAAGTTAAGCCTTTTGCTTTTTGGATAGTTGTTATTAATTTCTCCTAAAAAGTTAGCACAAGCTCTTTGCCATGGTTCATTATCTTCCCACAATTTTCGTATCTCATCAGTGGTGAAAGGCACTATGATTTCTGCTGGGTCTATGCCTGCTAGTTAACGAAGTCTCAATTTGCCTTTTATGATTAGTTCAGAAACCTTTTCCACATAGGTTTTTAATTTCTTACTTGGCTTATGAGGTAGAAAGATCCACTCTAAGATAATATCATCTCTTTGCATTAAAATTCCTGTAGGAGAAATTTTTGAAGGCAATATGACGAGAATACAACTGAGTTCTGGATTCACCCTATCCACATGTGCTTCCTGCAATCTTTCTTCAACCATTGTCAGTTCTTTTTCTGCTTCAGCTGTTAATTCTCTGGGACTGTTTAGGTCTCTTTCCCCATCTAAGGTTTTGTTTAAGTGAATTATCATATCAGGTGTTATCCCAACAGCCGGTCGAAGGCTGGAAATGTCTCCCAACAACCTTTGAAATTCATTAAGTGTTTGCAGTTGATCCCTCCTAATTTGTGCCTTTTGTGTCTTAATTTTTTGCAAGCCTATTCTATAACCTAGATAATCAACAGAATCTCCTCTCTGAATTTTTTCGGGAGCAATCTGTAATCCCCATTTAGGTAGAACTATTTTCACCTCTTCAAACAGTCTCTCTAAGGTATCCACATTTGAATCAGACAATAAAATGTCATCTACATAATGGTAGATAATGGATTTGGGAAACATCTTGCGTATTATTTGTAATGGTTGATTCACAAAGGGAGAGTTCAACATGCCCTGTGGGAGGATGGTCCACTGGTATCTCTTGGTAGGTTGAGAGTTATTATAAGTAGGCACTGTGAAGGCAAACTTTTCTCTATCTTTTTCTTGTAAAGGTATGGTGAAGAAACAGTCCTTCAAATCAATAACTATGAGAGGCCATCCTTTTGGTAATAAAGAAGGCAGAGGAAGTCCAGATTGCAGAGAGCCCATAGGTTGAATAATCCTGTTAATAGCTCTGAGATCTGTCACCATTCTCCATTTACCAGATTTTTTCTTAACCACAAATACAGGAGAATTCCAAGGGCTGGTAGATTCTTCTATATGCTGAGCATCCAATTGCCCTTGTACTAGCTGTTCTAAAGCTTGCAACTTTTCCTCAGATAAAGGCCATTGTTTTGTCCATATCGGTTTCTCAGTCAACCATTTTAGAGGTAGGGCCGTTGGTGATTCTGGAGGGGCATCCATTGGTTTGTGTTCTTGTACAGCCCGAAAGGCTGGTTTTCGCCATCTGTAATACCTTTTGATGTTTTCCTCAGAAATATATGCTCTAGAGGCAGCAGGAATGTTAATTTGAGTATTCCATTGCTGCAATAGGTCACGACCCCATAAATTTACTGCAATATTAGCTACATATGGCCTTAATTTTCCTATTTGTCCTTCTAGTCCTATGCACTTAACCCATCTCGTGCTTTGTCTTACTCGAGATAGGGTCCCAATTCCCAAGAGTCAAACATTTACATCCTGTAGTGGCCAATACGGATGCCAAGATTCTGGAGTAATGATACTAACATCCGCGCCTGTGTCCAGCAGGCCAGTAATGAAAATGCCATTTACACACACTCTTAACTTCGGTCTTTGATCACTTATAGAAGTTTGCCAAAATACACGTAATTCATCTTTTGGGCTATTTTTGCTTCCAACAGCAGACATGGGGATTTCTAATTGTCCTGACAAGGCATGTTCTCTGTTGTAATGGGAAATGACTGGACCACATTCGCCATGGGGGCCTGCGAGAGGCCCCCCATGGCGTTTCCCACCTGCAGTGGATTTCCTTGCCTATCTCTTGACGATCTGCATTCACCGTCCCAATGTCTACCTTTTCCACATCTCCTACATAACCCTGAAGGCTGAGGCCTCCTATTCCTGTTATTCCTGGAAAAGGCATTATTATTATTATTATTATTTCTGTAAATCCTTTGTCTGCAATTCCGTTTCATATGTCCCATTCTGCCACAATTAAAACATTTGGTATTTTGATGTCTCCTTTTACCGTTGGCAATGCTTCTTCTACCCATGTATCGGTGTGAAACTCAGTCGATTCAATATTCATTGTATGTAAGACCCACTCCTCCAGGGGTGCTGATCTGATCTTTAGAGGCGTCAAAACCCTTTTGCACTCTACATTGGCATTCTCATAAGCCAAGGACTCAATTATTACCTGCCTTGCTTCTGGGTCAGATATCCCTATTTGTACAGCTTTAGTTAGTCTATGTAAAAAGTCAACAAATGGTTCTCTCGGATCCTGTTTAACTCTGATATATGATTCCGTTCTCTGTCTTGGGTCTTGAACCCTGTCCCAAGCCTTCAAGGCTGTGGTAGTACATATGGATAAAGTGTGTTCATCATAATTAGCTTGTTCTAGAGGATCAGAATAAAGTCCTTCACCCATAATTTGATCTAGGGTGATGTCAACTCCCTTTGATCTTTCCTGCTGTTCTAAAAGCCTAGCCTCTTGTCTGAACATACACTTCCAGCTCAATTGAGGTCCGTTCTCTAAAACTGCCGAGACTAGGTCCAACCAGTCCCTTGGGGTGGGGTTAATTGTTATGGACCAAGACTTTAGCATCTCCTTAACAAAGGAGCTATGCATCCCAAAATTCATAACAGCTTGTTTAATTTCTTTGAGATCATTCATATGGATGGGTTCCCATGTATATTCCTTGGTGACCTTAGGGTTTTTAGAACCAGTCACCTTTTCTGTAGTTATCACTGGGAAAATAGGTAGAGTTCTGTTAAAGCTATCCCAGAGAGTTCTATTTATCGATGGGGTTGGGACTTTCTTCTGTACTATTTGCTCCTGTTCATGAGAGTCCATAATTTCCTCGATCTTTTCAAATCTATTTACCATTGCCTTCTGCAATTCCTCAATCTCTTGCCCAGTATTATGTTCCAAGGCTTTCATAGAGGATTCAAAGGTATGAAGTTTGTCCAACACCGATAACGTCTCATCCTTGGACAGAATTTTTATGGCATGAATGGTGCCATCTTGTATTGAAATTCTGTCCAGTAATCTTTCATAGCCCTTTGATAAAGTCTTGTTAATACATTCAATGGTTCGAATCTTCTCAGATAATGTTTCAGTTCCTACCGACAGGGATTGCAACTTATGATTCAAATTCTCAGACAGTGTTTCAGTTCCTACAGACAGGGATTGCAACTTATGATTCTAATCAGCTGTTCCTACCTCCATATCTTCCATTTTCCTCTCAAATGATAAAGCCATCTCAGAGAGAGATCTGTTATTCCTTTCCTCATGAGATTCAAACTTCTCCTCGAAAGTTTCAAACCGTTTACAGAACTCTTGCATATTTTTCTCAATTAACAAAGCCATCTCAGAGGAGACTCTATTATTCCTTTCCTCGAGAGCTGCAACCATCTTTTCAAGCTGTTTATTAGTGTTCTCCAAACCAGTTGTGTCCTTGTTTAGTTTTTTAACTCCTGCCTGTAGGGACTCTATCACTTTTCTATCTTCCAACCACGTTGTAATGAAAAAAATAAAAATAAAGAAGATACCAAGCCCTGTAAATATCCAGCCAAAGGAAACCACATCTGTATCGCTCAAAAATTCAGTCATCGTGTAATTAAACAAATTATAGAATCCTTTAATAGTGATATTATCAGACATTTTCAATCTGAATGCTTAATTTCAATCAAATGAAAAATTACCTCTAATTACCGTTGTATGCCACTAGATGGCGCAGTGCACCTAGGTTCACGTTTTTTTCGGAAACCAAAGATGGCATCCCTCGCAGAGTTCACAGTAGCTGTGGAAGCGGCGGCGATGTTCCGCTAGCTTAAAATCAACACTGAACCTCTGCAAAAGCTGCACAAACAGCTGGCGGGCGAGGGGGTAGCGATCCGCTACCTTAGTATCAACGTTGAATCTCTGCAAGAGCTTCACAAACAATTTGGTGGGCGACCGGGCGCCCTGGGGGTAGGAGGGGGGACGTGTGAGCGCACGCGCGTGCGCGGCTCCCAACGGCCGGCGGCTGGACAGGGCTGAGCGCGTTGGTGGCTATGGTGACACCACGGGCAGGAGCGAGCCGTGGTTTTGTCTGGTCCCACGGTGCGGAGCGGCCCGTGAGGTGGCCTAACCACACACGGGCATACAGCTCCTGGGCAGAGCAAAGCAGCAGGCCTGGCACAGCAAAGGATACTGTGTCTTTCGGCCGCGGGCTGTCTCTGTATGGAGACGTGGAAATAAAAAAAAAAAGTGCGTGCTCCGGCTCAATCATGTGAATTAGAATTAAGCTGGTTCAGCCAGCCTGTGAATTGCGAGCAGACCGCAGCAGACTTACTGCCCCTGGGTTCTGCCCCACGTTGGGCGCCAAATGTACCGGAGGGTACCGGCTTGTGCCGGCGGTCGGAGGGGTTTGGAAATAACCAAAATAGTCCTTTTATAATAAATCAGTTTTAATAAAAGGGGAAATAAGGGAACTTACAGAACCAAGGGTCCAGCGGAGCAGAAGGTAACACGGGGAATAGCAAAACAGGGCTCCTTCCGGTGCCCCATCCTTTTTAAGGGTATCCTACTCCCCTGGGGCAGCCACGCCCCTGAACGCAGGGATTGGGCCAGCTGCCCCAACATTTTATGTGTGCTGGTGTTTTACCATGGAGGTTAGTAGGCAGACCCATTGTGCCTATGGACACCTGTTTCTGTTCCATGGGTCCTAGGTGACCTGTGCCAAGGCCAACCTGGCAGCTGTCACATTCACACTGGGGGACAGAGTTAAGGACTGAGTTGCTGAATCTCTGACAGGGGTAGGGGGCGGCTCTCAGAATACTCTAGCTGCACAGCTAGGTGGTGATCCTGGGCTCTAGGGTTCCCAAGTCCATGAATTGGAATTTGACTCTAAGGCTTCTCCCCTGTGATCCAGAATGGCATGCAGTGGCTATAGTTGCCTGCACGCTGGCAAGCAGAGCTCCCCTGGAACCAAAGGCAGAGCCTTCAGGGGCTGGCCCAAGCACAAAGCACAGTGTCTCAAAACAGTGTGGTGGAGAAGCCTTTGAGGTCCATGAAGCCCATCTCTGCACAGAACTCCTCCACCCGTCAAGGTCCACAGGTCCCTTGCAGCAGGCCTAGACACCCATCACTGGCCAGTCCTGGCCTAGTTGCTTGGTTGACTGCCTGCCATCTTGGAGCGTGGCTAGCTTGGGGTTGGCATTTCTTTTCTTTTTTTCTTTTTTCTCTCTGGAAAGGGCAGAGGGAGTGTACCTGTGCCCTGGGACAGTTGGCGTTCTCAGTGCACTACTGCCATCAATTGGAATTGTTTTTGCTGATCCCACCAGCAGCTCCCCCGTGCTTCTGTGAACATGACTGTGGGTTGGCTAAAGCGTAGCTCTTAGAATGTACCCAGTGCACCTAAGCCAATCTCCTGAATCTCCATGACCCATGAGAGGTGTTGGAGCAAGCTGGACCTAGGTCAACTGCACAAGCACAAGGCCCTTGGTTTGTTCTCCACAGGAAGCACATTCTCCTGGGTCCTGAGGCTGCCCTGTCTGGCAGGATCAGAGAACCACTCTTCAGGCGATTCTGCATCCTGGGATGCCTCTGGGTTCCTTTGAGGACTTTGTGGTGCCTGCCAGCCCGCATTGTGTGCACAGGCCTGCCCAGGGAACCCCTATCTTTTGGCTGAGCATCCAAAGCAGCACATGCAACTCCCTTCCTGAAACTGCATACACTATCCAGCATCTCTGGCCAGGTACTCAGGGCCAGGTAACCATTGTGGCTAAATGTCTGTCATCCACATAACTCCCTCCCTGCCATCCTCTCTCTTCTCTGTCTGCAGGGCTCTCTCTGGATTTCCTTTGCTTTCTCTGAGCTGTGCTGTGCTCACAATTCAGGGACCTGGACCTGCCAGAAGAGGTTTCTGATCAACAACTACATCCCCCAAACCCTACAAGAGGTCTGGAATGTACCTGCCACCAACATCATCATGTACCACCTGCTTGTGTATACGTAGTGGGCACCGAGCTCAAATCGATGTGGTGGCTCAGGGTGAATCTCAGTAGAAGCAGCTAGAGTAGGGTGTGGAATGGAGGCTGCCCAGAAGAGGCCAGGCAGGCCTGTGGATACCATCCAGACCAGGTTTCACTGCCTTTGCATCCCCTGACAAACCCCCTCTCTTTGATAAGGTGCCCCCATTCAGGCGGCATACACCTGCCTTCTCCTGCCTAGGCCACCCTGCATAATACCCAGGGAGAAGTCACTGGGTCAAGGGTTAAAAAGCCTCTTCTCCCTCTCTGTGCTGTCCAAGCATCATCTCAGCTACAAGAATACTCAGAGAAGGCTATGAAATTAACAGAGGGTATCACCTGGCCTCCTTGAACTTTTAACTCTGGTGTGTGTGTTTGGTTTTACATTGTCCCTGGTCAGGAGACTAGTCCCGGGTGAGGCCATAAGAAGTTCCTCAGAGGTCACAGTGTGTAACAGTTCTGTTGGTAAGCTCAGGGTTAAAGGTGTATGGCAAGTAGGCATGTGGCTGAAGACTTTTAAGGCTCCATCCTTCAGTTCCAGTTCATGTGGGTATGAGTATGGAGTGGTCGAGTACACGGTGTGTGTTTGCAGGGTGGGCGGTATATGTTAGTGCAGCTTGGTGGATGAGAACACTTTGTGGGAACCATATGGAAGTGGCAGTACCCTCATTCTGAGTGGCCTGCCTGGCATATCTAGGAAGTCAGAGCCCACTGCCCAACACAGACACTCCCTTCCCCACTCCCTGGGAGCTTCATTTCTAGCCTCAGAGAAGATGCCTCCAGGAGTCTTGGTAGAGAGGGTGAGTTGGAAGAGCATAGAAAGGGTTGTCTCCAGGAGGCAGGGAGAGTGCTCATCTTTTAGGTGTCTTCATTGACATTGTCGGAAGTGTGGAAGTGTGGAGGTGGGCCTCTGAGTGCCTGCAAGGGTAGGATTCCTGTTGAGCAGTGAACAGCATTTCCCAAATGAACAAGGTATATCATGATGGAGGAGTGTCTATGTGTTACTTTTATTATTAATAAAGAAAACTGCCTTGGCCCTTTAAGAGAACAGAAAATTAGGTAGGTGGAGTAGACAGAACAGAATGCTGGGTAGCAGGAGTTGGGGAGCCGCTTCAGGCTGTCACCATAGTGAAGCTCCATGCTTCTCCTCTCCGAGATGGACGCAGGTTAAGATCTCTCCTGGTAAGCCACACCTCGTGGTGCAACACAGATTATTAAATATGGGTTAAAGGAAGATGTCAGAATTAGACAATAAAAGGCTGAAACTATGGGCCAGGCAGTATTTAAATGAATATAGTTTCCGTGTAATTATTTTGGGTAAAGCTAGCCGGGTGGCGGGACACAGCCCCGCCACTTCTTTCAACAATATCACAAGGTATCCAGACAGGTATTTGCAGAAAGAGTTGTCTTGCGTATTGAAACTGACGTATTTATACCAGATGATACAGAATTCATTATTCATACAGGTTCAAGATATAATCAGAAATAGGCTTTGCCACATATACATAACACACATCTGATCCCATACAGTTCTACTCAGTTCTCTAGCACAAAGTAATGCAGAAACGGATTGATTATTGATTGAAAGTGTGCTGAAGGCCTCAGAATTTCATAAGAAACATCATGTCAATAGCAAAGGTTCAAAGAAAGGGTTTTCTATTACATGGCAACAAGCTAAGGAGATTATAAAGTAATGTTCTACTTGCTCTTTCTGTAACCAGACACCATTACCAGCAGGGAGTAACCCTAAGGGGACTCAAAGGAAATCTGGAAGATGGATGTGTTTCACTTTACAGAATTTGGGAAATTAATATATGTACATCACATCTTTGAAACTTATTCAGGTTTTCAGTGGGCAACTGCCTTGAGCTTAGAAAAGGTTGATTTACTAATCATGCATTTAGCAGAAGTTTTGGCCATCATGGGTATACTTGCACAAATAAAGACAGACAATAGTCCAGAATATGTGTCTAAGAAAATGAAATAATTTTTTTGTTTATTATCATATAAAACATATTACAGGTATACCAAACAACCCTACAGGACAGGCAGTTATAGAGAGATCAAAATGAACTATAAAGGATATGTTAAACAAACAGAAAGAGATGGAAAATACCACCAGAAATAGATTGCATAATACTTTATTAACCTTGAATATTCTTAATGCTAATGAGAAAGGAACAACAGAGAGACATTAGATAATAGAAAAAAACTTCTGAATTAAATCTGCCAGGATATTTCAAGGATGTGCTGACCTCACAATAGAAAACAGGAGATGTGCTACATTGGAGAAGGGATTTCGTGCTTGTTTCCACAGGAGAAGAAAATCTATGGCTACTTTCAAAATTGATAAAGATTCAGTTTGAAAAAGATAAACCTCTTGAGAAGCAAATATGATGGCTTATTCACAGAGGTGACAATCATACAGATGCTAAGAAAACTTCTTAAGGGTTGGGGAAGGTTTCTGTTCTTGTCTTTGCAGGAAAATATTTATCTTCAAAGATTGGAGAGACCTTGGACATCTAGTTGACTAAAGATAAAAAGATAGCTATCCAGAAAGAATCAACAAGCAAAGAGAAATCTACCTTATGATGCTGTATTATCAGCATGTTAAAATTTGATTATTTGGACATGTATACACATCTCTATTAAAAACAAGAGTTGACTTTGGAGCTGGACAATGACTATCCTTCTCTAAATCTAAGCATGTTGTTAAAAGAAAAATTCAGATTTTCTGTCTCATGTCAGGAGCCATCTGGTATGGGATAGAAAGAAGATAGATTTTAACATAATAATATACTTTTCTCCATGTCCATTTTGTTTATATCATATCTTTCACTGAATATATGTTTATATGAATAATGCTTAAGTTTTCCACAATGAACAGTAGATTTTCCTGCAGTAATCTTTGAAGCTTCCAGGAATAAGTTGGGGCCTCACAACAACAACTCCACTTGGTTGATATGTAATGATGCTGATAGTGATATACTATGAGACTGGTTTTTGGGTACTAGCTGCGGGAATGGTACACATTCTTACAAAGTTCTGGCCAGAACTCCAAAGAAGAATTTCAAAACAAACAAACAACAAACAGCCCCTATTGACTACAGAGAAACCATTTGTAATTGTATAAAACAGCATTCTTAAGCATCATTTTACTTTAACAGTATCCCATAGAAAAAGCATCGTCCCCATCACAGCAGGAAGCAATTCTAAAAAGCAATATCTCCTCTCCCAAGAAAGTTTGTCCTCACAGTTATAGACACTATTTAAGGGTTGATTATGGCATGCATAGGGTTGGGAGTTGGGTGGAAATTATGTAGGCCTAGAGATCTCAACAAAAAGGGATGATTGAATGGGATAATAGGTAATTTAGTGTGAACTTATCACACTAATAATAGTAATAATAGTGAGTAACAGAATGAATTCTTGTCAGCTAATATTTGTGGACAATTTACACTGGTATAGTTTCTTGTATATTGATACAAGTTCAAATTATATTTGTTATTTCTGTTTACAATATTTGTCCACCTATGCAAAATTATTATGTCATATTTTATGCATGCATGTTTCTACCTCTAAGACATTTTGTATATGGATACACTTTTAGGATATATTTATCATATTGCATTATATATTTCTACCTCTGATCAAGATACTTATACATTGTTCACATTTTGAGGCCATTTTCCTCCTTTATTGCACAGTTGTTTAAAGATTGTTTAATATTCTGATATGAAGTCTTAATCTTTAAGTTATATAGGTATTAAGTACTATAGGTTAATAGTCATTTGTGTCTGTTATACTTTTAGCCAGAATAATTAGGTTTTTTAGGTACATAGAGGTTGTAGTCTGCATAGATAGGTAACCTTCAACCAATTCAAAGAACTGTAAAATATTACATTTAAATAAGTTAGGATTCTGTTGACATGAGACATGATTGCCCCGGCAGCACTGATCTATTCCCAAGAGAATCTTTAGCATCAAAGACACTACACTTGGAGTTTGCCTTCTTCTTGGCACAACTGGAATTTGGGCAAGAAACTTCCCATGCCTCGACCACTGTGAAAGTGCATTATGTTTGTACTGAACAAGCAGGGTACAAGAAAAAAGACTGTCAAATCTTGCCAAGACAGGATAAGATGGTTTTGAAAAATTTCCTGCCTCTGAATGATAGAAAAGTGCCCCCACTGCCTCTGAATCCCTCTTGTCTGTGTAGTCAAAGGGAGACAGAAATCCTTCACACAAATCAGACGTAGCACCAAAATAAATAAACAAAAGTCTTTTATCCAGCAAGAACAAAAAGTGCTCCAAGTAAAATTGGAAAAACATGCAATAAGCAAAGCAAGTTTCTCTATCAATAAGATAACGTCTTAATCCATATCCTCAAATTTACACTTTCTCAGTATATCAACTGCTCAATAAACATGACCTTTCAAAGAATCAACTTCTCTAGGGGTTTCCAAATTCATTCTGTGTAACTATACTTCAGCTTCATCATTAGAATGGAAGTGAATGGCCCATGCAGAGCCACTAATATGAGCCATTAGCCATATTGTGCCTTCAGGGAAATTATATGACCTTCCCAAACAATCCAATATGTAAATGTTATAGCATCCAACATGTAAACAGAGACAAAGCAATTGTTTAAGGCCATAAGGACTACATTCAGGAGTCCAACTGTGTCTGTGTTCTGAATTGGTGAACTTAACCAAAAGTGATAAAAGTATTTGAAAAACAACTTGCTTCTGTACTATAAGAAGATTATTTTTCTTATCCTTGTTCCCTGATATATAAATATATATGTATATACATCATACATACTAATATTTACATAATGATAACACTGCTGTAAGTATTATTAAGTAGTGTAGAGATGATATACATACATACACACTAACATTTACATAATAATAGCACTGCAGTAAGTACTATTAAGCGGTCTAGAGATGCGTTTCAGCATACAGGCTGACATTCACTGAAGTTGTCAACAATTTACTATAAAATCCCAGGAGAGGTCATCCTTGATATACAGAATACCCTTTGTAATATCAGTTCCAGACATCCTCTGTTCTATTCAAGCACTATTACTTATTCTTTCCCTAGCACAACCAGTGATTGACTGGCCCCAAAGTTTTTGAGAAGCAAATGTCTGGATCACCCTTTCTCATTCAGTTATGAAGCTCAAACAGACCTAACTGTAACACTGACAACCTTCTGACAGCTGGTCCAGACTGGTGTAAGAGGAATGGAAAGCTAAGTCTCCCAAGCACCCCTTGCCTTCCCAATCATGTTGTCCCTTCAACAGTCTGTGTCCTTGCCATTGACAGTGGGCACCAGACTACCTAGGACTCTCGACCCTAATAAGAGGAGAAGGTCCTAGGTGCGTTCCTCATTCAGAAAGTTTGGATGTTTGCCTGGCTAGTGCATGCAGAACTGCCAGCTGAGACAGCTTGGGACTGGCCTGTGCAGATCCGAGGACATCGGTTCCAAGTGCGGCTCTTCAACTTTGCTCGATTTCTGAGGCCAACTGTCACTCGTGCTTCGCCTACCGGACGTGTCCATGCTTCTCAGGAAGGAGAGCCTCTTTCCAAGGATATTGCTTAGATGTTGCCTGCTGCGAGTCACCATTGGCAAGTACATTTGCTGCCCCTTGTGAGGGGGTAATTTCCCTTTTTTACTTTTCAACTACTTTATTGGCTAAATGACCAAACCTGTGGAGAGAGGCCAGAGAGCTTCAGCTGGTCAGTCACACTCTGACCAGAGACCACAGTTTTCCCAGCCTCCCCGTCCTGGGTCGCCCTTCTGGGTCCCCCAATGGGATGATGACATCCTATCCCAATGCCCCCATAGTGCTTGCCTCATAGCCCTGGGTCCCCTTTCAGAGGCTGCCGGCCTGGGACCCCCTTCAGTGTCCCCCAAGGGATTGATGACAGCACAATCCTATGGGAGACATACTTGACCAGCACCAAATTCCCGAGGGACTTTGCACCACTGTTGGTGCTTCGACTTGCACGGCACAAGTTCAGGTGCCAAAAGCCTTATGTGGACAAAACATTCAAAATCCCCAACATTGGTACTGCAGATAGAATGCGGAATCTTAGAGCTCTTATAAAGACTACATCCAGTAAGAAGACCCTGGACCCTTTAAAAGAGCTGAAAGAGATCAAGGAAGGACAAGTTCAACTTCCTCCAGGGGTTCCTGACTGCAGGAGTAACCCACTGAGCAGGGAACCCAGACCATCTGCCTTACCTCTTGCCACCAGAAAACGAGTGGCCTCAACTTCTGTGCACAGACCTGGGAAGGTGCAAAGAAGGCTGGATATGTCTACTGTGTTTGAAGAACCTATGGACTTCGACCATTCGGGCACCAGAGTATCTGCAACATCTCCAAGACACTGTGCTGGAGATGCCAGTGAAAAGGTCAACGAGGATGACACTGCCTGGGCCGTCTTCTGCTGACTCTTCCACTGACCAATGTGGACTGGTAATTTCCTCACAATTTCAAGGGTCCCTACCCAAGAAGCTCTGGGATCTTCCACTTCTTCCCAAGATGCTCAGGGACTATCCCTATCCACCATAGAGGTTCTGGGAGGAACCCAATGTGATCAAAGGTTGATGGGGCACTACATATCTGCCCAGGCATCTCAGATACCTCTCCCTTGTGCTGAAAGGAAAATCAAGCATGTCTCCTCTTAAAGAAAGGTTTTCAGAAGTTAATCCTCTAGCCAAGGGGTCACCAATCATTCCAATTCTCCACCAAAGAGTTTTAGACAAGCCCCTTCTGTTCAAGGGGGTCTACAGCAGGCTCCATTACTCAAAGAGAGCTCCAAATCTTTTCTTCCAAAAGGGGTACTTAGTGATTTCTCATTTTCCCAAACTGGAATGAGTCCTACCACCACTCCCCAGGGGAGTTTAACACCTTTGATGGCTGCCAAAGATGACTGGAGAGCTATACCTTCTCATGAAGAAAGCCAAGCCTGTTTTCCCTCTCCCCAGAAGGTTCCTAAGCAATCCATATATGTTGAAGTGAGCTTGAATCCTGCCTCCTCTGACAAAGGGAATTTCATAACTTTCCCATTAAAGCAAGAGGGCTTTAAATGTCCTCCACCAGAAGATGGGCTCAGGTCTTCTCTTATAGCACAGAGGGGGACCAAGCCCTATCAGTGTTCCCCAAGTGAGTCTCACACCACTCATACCTACCCAAGCAGAAACAAAACTATCTATATCTACATCAGGGATTCCGGAACCTTTGCCATCTTCAGAAGTGGCCCTAGAAAGGTCCACATATCTACAGGAGAGGCTAGGATTTCCCAAGTCTACCCAAGGGACCTTTGTACCTTCTCAACGTACACAAAGGTCTCTAGCACCTGCATCAATGTCCCTAGGGGTTCTGAGTCTTTCTGTATCTGTCAAGGGGACTCTAGAATTGTTTACATCTAGAGAAGAGGGTCAAAGACCTATTCTCTCTCACAAAAGGAGATTCAAACTTAATCCAGATATGAAAATATATTCTTTATATTCCCACTGTAGCAAAAGGAGAAGGAAAGATCCTCCCTCTGAGCAAGGTAGATTCTCAGTGTCTCTATCAGACCAAGAGAGCTTTACATATACTGTGCCATCCAAGAAGGCCCTTCTGATTCATCATGGGAGACAAATAGCCAAAGATATGCTAAGACAGTTCAAGTGAGCCATGCAAGTTCCACAACTACCCAGGGTGCTAAGACAATACAGCCTCCCCTTCTTCCTCAGGTGTCTCTAGGACTTTCCACATGTGTAGGAGAGGCTCTTGGATTTTCTACATATACACAAGAAGTACATGGTCATTTCCAATGTGTCCAGCACTCTCTGGGTTCTACCATATATGATACAGGGACTGTATTTGCAGTAGGGGTTCCAGCCTCATCCCCATTCTTAGAAATGGCTCTCAGATGCGACACCTGTACACAAGATTCTGTAGCAAATTTCACATTGAGAGAAGGGGATTCCTTAAATTCTCCCTGCACACAAATACCCACAGGACTTCCCCACTCTTCACAGGAGGCTGTGGGAATTTCTTCATCTCCTCAAGGGTATCAGCAGTATGTCACAACTACACAAGAGGCTATAGATCTTTTGCTATCAGCACAAAGGGATGTTAGTCCTTCCACATGCCCACAAGCAACTCCAGAACTTCCAACAAATGCTCCAAAGGTTCTGAATTCTACCTTATTTTCCAAAGGGCCCTTGGATCCTGTTTTCCCTATCTAACTATCTCTAAAACTTAATGTCTCTGTACGAAAGTCTTTATCATCTTCTGTACCCAAAGAAAATGTTCCTGAAACTTCCATATTTACACAAGGAGCTCTAGTAACACCCTTAGCTGCCCATGAGAATTTTAGACCTACTACATTTGCACAGGAAACTCTAGGGGAGATCACACCTACACAGGTTCTGGTAACTTCCTCTCATTCTGAATCTGTAGTAAAAATACACACATGTACACCTGACACAGTAGTACCTTACCCTTCTGAGCAAGAGGCCATAGGATCTAGCATATCTAAAGAAGGTACTTTACCATCTTCCCTGTCTACACAAGCAAGTTTCATGCGTATCCCTTCTCAGGAAGGGAATAATAAACATGCTCTCTCTCAAGTGAACTCTGGACATTCCATTTCTACCAAAAAGAGGTTGAGAGATGATGTTTCTAATAAAGGAGACTTCGGAACTTCCTTATCTGAGGAAGGCAGTTTCATACCCCTCCCTTCCTCAAAAAGGGTATGTGCATCTTCTACTGCTCTGACACAAACATCAATTACTACAAGTACTCCCCACATGAGTCCTATGCATTCTATATCTGTCCAAAAAGCCCTAAAATGTTCCTCACCTGAACAAAAGACTCTGGAACCTTGCCATTCTAACCAAGGGCCTCATGAACATCCCATAATTTCCCAAGAGGCTCAATGCCCTTCTTTGTCTGTCCCAAAGGGTCTATGTCATTTACCATCTGTCCCAAGCCTTCAGGGACATTCTCCATCCCTGTCAAAAGCTCCAGCAAATTCTACCTATACCCAAGGGGTTTTGTCAATTTCTAAATCTGACCTGGGATGCTTGAACTCTTTCTTATTAGCCAAAGGGTCTAAAAGAAAGTTCAAATCTTAACAAAGACATCTTGGACTTTTGTCATTAGGACAAGAGGACCTGACATCTCCTATGTTCTCCAAACCATCTAAAGATCCTTCTGCCTCCTCCTGCCTTCTTGCTGCAGAACACCTACCATCTCCCCCAGGGACTCCAGTACCATCAACATCTGAGCAGTGGTATCTAGGAACTTCATCATCTGGCCAAGGGTCTCTAGGACATTCATCATCTTCCCCAGGAGCCCCATGTTGTTTCCAGACTGCCCAGGGAGCAAGAGAACTTTTGTCATCTACCCAAGGGATTTGGGAAAGTTTTCCAACTTTATCAAATTATTCAAGACATTTGCCCCACCTCCCAAGAGATCAGGGATTTTCTTCATTAGAACAAGGGATTTTAGAACATTTCCCCTCTGCTCAGGGCTTTCTGGAAAATTCATGCTCACCTGGGGTGTCTTTGCAACAGCCCTTGGTGTCCTTAAAAAGGCCTCTGGATATTTCCATATCTACTCAGGGAAGTGCTGGTACTTTCCCATCTACCCAAAAGGCTCTAGGATCTTCAGACTTTGCACCTCTTGAGCACTTACCAGTGTCTCCAAAGTCTGAGGGACTTTCAACTCTGTCTCAGGAAGCTCCTTCACCATTCTTGCCTGTTCATGGAATTCTAGAATTACCTCAATATGGCTTAGTGGCCCTACCATCAATGTCATCTACACAAGGGCTTAAGGGAAGTCTCTCATCCTCAGAAGTTAGCATAGCACCTGTGCCCTCAGCCCAGGGTTCTGTGGGACATTCCCTATCTGCACAAGTGACTGTAGAAATTTCCACATCTACAAAAGGAACTCCAGGGAATTCTCTATCTGCTCTAAATGATATTATACCTTTCCTGTCTTCCCAGGGTACGCTGGGACCATTGTCTTTTGTGGAAGTAGGTATGGGGACATATTCACACAACACAGGATCTCAAGGACAATTGAAAAACATTTTGGGGTTTCCAAGACCTATGATAACTGACCATGATCCTGTTGTAATTTCTTTACCTGCACCAGGAACTCTCAGACATTTGCCATCTGCTCAAGGGGTTGTGGAACTTTCCCTGTCTGCCCAATAAGCTTCAGAACTCTCCACATTGGAACAAAGGTCTATACAAGATGTGGAAGCAGCAAGAGTGGCTCTGGTAAACCCATCATCTTTCAAAGGGGTTACCACACATTTTCAGTGTGCCCAATATGCTTTAGAATATATGCCACCTAGTGTAGGAGCTCTTAAACATTCTTCAACCCACCAGGGGACTCAAGAAAGTTTGAAATCTTCCCAAGAGTTTCTTGAAATTTTGTCATCTAACTCTGAACATGTCAAAAATTCTCTTTCTGCCATAGGTGGTCTGAAATCCTCTCTATCTGGTCCAAGGATTCTTGGACATATGCTAGCTGACAAACAGCCTGAACAACTTTCTATATATGCCCAGTGGTCTCTGGGTAATTCATTGTTTACCCAAAAGGCTCAAGAACACTTAGCACTTTTAATAGGAAATTTGAAACCTTGCCAATCTGCCAAGGAGGGACTAAAAACTTTGGTACCTTCACAAATTGTTCTGGAAAGTGTTCCAAGTATTTCAGAGGATCTAGAAGCTTTATCATCTGCTCTAGAGCATATGAGACTTTCCTCATTAGCAAATGAGTCACCAGAACACTCACTGGTTGCTGAATCTACTTCTGCTGCCACAGGAGCTCGAGGGCCTATGTTATTTCCCCAAAAGTCTTTGGAAAATTCCATATATGGGAAAGGGATTAGGGAAACATTGCCTTCTTCCCAAGGGGCTTTGGAAATATTCTCATCCACAAAGGGAGACTGGAAAATATATCATCACCTGAAATGTCAGTGAAGCCTCCTACTTCTTTACAGGATTCTTCAAGACCTTCTCCACCTTCTCCATTGATCCAAGGCCTTCACCAACATCCACTAAATGCCCAAGAGACTCTAGGACCTACCCAAACTGGCTCTGTCATTCAAGGACCTTTGTCACCTCCAGAGGCTGGAGGAAATTTATCAAGTGCACCAGGTTCTTGGCAATCTTGCCCATTAACCCTACAAACTCTAGATCATTTGCAATCTGCTGAAGGACTCGATGATCTGTCCATATCAGAACATGGAATATTTGATCATTTACCATATAACCAAGGGACTCTAGGACTTTTGGTATATTCCCCAGGGATCATGGAACCATCAGAATCAGAACATAGGAAACTTGGGCATATGTCATATGTGAGAAAAGATGGAGAAATTTCTCCATTTGAGAAAACTAGGCAAATCAACTTCCCCCTTGTCTCCACATTCACCTTTCATCTCAGAAGTTTTCAAATCTTCCTCATGTGGCCTGGTATTTCAAGGGTCTTTGTTATCTTACAGAGAAGATGCAAAGGGCAGTCCCTCTGCACCACATGCACAGGAACCTTCTTTATCTACTTCCCAGGCCCTAGAACATTTTGCAACTACTCAAGGGCCTCTGCAAATTTACACACCTGCCAAACAGACTATGTGACCTTTGCCATCTACACTAGAGGATGTAGAACATTCTACTTTTTCTAGAGGGTTTCAAAGAGGATCCCAAATGCTCCCAAATGTTCTTGACCATCTTTCTAGTAGAGGAGAGTCTGAGGAATTTTTTCTTTCTGCTCCAGGAACTAAATAAATCTCCTTATTTGCTCCACAGCCTTCAGAACATTCCTCCCTACAAAATGCAACTCAAGCCACTTCCCCTTGTCCTCAAGAGGTGGTGGGATCTTTGCTATCTGAACAAGGGTCTTTGGGACAGTCTCCATCTGCTAATGGTTCTCTGGAACCTTTGGCATCTACATTAGAAGCTGGGAGACCTTCCCTATCTGAAGCAGATAGTATAAACCTATCTGCATCTGTACCAGTGACCAAAGCCCATTTTCCATCTTCCCTTGGGTCTTCAGCATCTAAATATTATGACCAGATGAAGGTAGGATTTTTGCTATCTCTCCATGGAGATATTGAAGCTTCTTGGTCTGCTGAAAGGACTCTGGAAATGACCAAGTTTGCAGAAGGGGCTCTAGAAAATTTATCAGTGGCTCTAGGACCTACAAAACTTTCCACCTGTTCCCAGGAGGATAATAAATCCTCTCTATCTGACCAAAATCATCTACTACCTTCACCATGTGTCAAAGAGCCTTTGGTACCTGTTCTGCCTGATCAGGAAACTGAGGAATTATTGTTATCCTCCTCAGAAGACACGGAACATCCACCATCTGCAGCTACTGTTCAGGTGCAGAAACCTTCTCTATCTTCCTTAGGACCTCAAGACACTTTGAAAACTACACAAGAGCCTCTGAAACTTTGCCTTTCTCTCTGTGACTCTCTGTGTCCTTTACCATCTTCCCTAGAGTCTGAGACTGTAGAGCTTTCCACATCACCTCCAGAGTGTCTGGGACCATCCCAATCTGCACAAGGGGAACTAGAATATTTTTCAACTGTAGGACAGGGCAAAGAACATTCTTCAACAGCCTCACAGACTACAAGAAAATTGTCCTCATCCCAAGGTTGTGGAGAGCATTTATCATCTGCCCCAAGTTTTCAGGAACCTTTCCAATCTGGCCCCGTGTATAGAGCAACTTTGTTTTCTTCTCAAGGGCCTCAGAAACCCTTTAAATTGACTCATGAGATGTTGAATCCTTCAGCATTTGCCCAAGAGTCTCAAGAACCTTCTGAATCTTCCCAAGGTATTGTGGGAACTCACGCATCCTCCCAGAGGATTCATGGATATTTTTTACCTGAAGAAGAGCCTGTGAGAAATTTTACATCAGTTTCAGGGACTACAGTAATTTCATCATGTGCTCCACAACCTCTGGAACTTTCTTCATTTCTACATGTGACTTCAGAAACTTCTCTAACTGACCAAAAGATAGTGGGAAATAGACCCCCTTCACAAAGAGCTCTAGAAGTGCTGTCATTGGCACAAGGGACCCTAGAAGCTTTTGCATCTGCCTGAGGGGATGGGAGAAATTCTCAGTTAGAAAAAGATACTGTGGAACCATCTTTTTCAGTACAGGGCATTTTAGGATCATTGCCATGTACAACAGGAGTTCTACTATCTACTACATATGAGCATGAAACTCCAGGAATATTGCCATCTACCCAAAAGTTCTCCCTGTATCCTAAAGGATCTCTGGTACTTCCCATATCTGCAAATAGGAAATTTGAAAGTTTTCAATCTGATCATGAATTTACAAAACTTTCCAATTCTGTTCAGGAAGCTTCTAGACATTTTCTGTTTGTCCAAGGTCCTCTGCAAGATTCAACATCTGCTTCAGAGACTCTGAGACAGTGTTCTAACCAGGGAACAAAAATGTCATTGTTTTCTTCTCCAGGTGCAGTGAAATCTTCATCATCTGCTCCAGATGCTAATAAACCTCTCCAAACTATTCTACTGAATCGACCAACTCGCCTATCTAATCAAGGGCATCTTGAAAATTCTATGTCTGTCCAGTGTACACTGCGTTCTTGTTCATCCAGATCAGGGTCTCTAGAACATTCAGCATCCTCTCCATTGATTCTGGCGCCATCAGCATCTTTCCAAAATAAGCTAGGACACTTGTATTGCACAGATACATCACCATCTTTCCAAGGGCCTACAGGGCCTTTGTCATTTCCTTCTAGGACTACAGGACATTTACAACATGGCACAAGATCTTATGAATCTTCTTTATCAGCATCCAAAGATCTATCACATTTTCTATCAAACCAACTTTATGTATCTACTCAGGGAACTCTGAGTTCTTCACCATATAGCCAACAAGTACTACAACAGTCAGCATCTTCCCAAGAGATTTTGGGACCATCCAAGTTTGACCCGTTGACACCTAGCTATTTGTCTCCTGTCTCAGATGATTTGGGAATGTCTCCATTTGTCCTAGTGGTTAAAGGCACATTTCTACAAACCCCAGTGACTCCAGGACTTTCTTCACTAACACGATCAAGTCCAGTTCCTTCCCCATCTTTGCAAAAAGATGATGAATTTTGCCTATCTACCCAAGCAACTCTCGAAGTGAACACACCAGGACAAGATGGTCTAAAACATTCACCAACTACTCAGGTACCTGGGCAACCTTCTCTTTATGCAAAACCCACTTTGGTAAAGCCCACATGGGCACAGGGTACTGAAGGATATCCAGCTTCTAAGTCAAGGACTAATCAAAGTACCCAGAAGGAACTAGGATTTTCTCCACCTGGCCAAATGCCACTGATAATTTCCTTATCTACACAAGGAACTCTAGGATCTTGTCCATCTGACCATTGGGCTCTGGGGACTTCCCTATCTGTCCAAGGGTCTCTAAAACTATACCCACACAAGGAATTGTAGGAACTGTGCCATCTGTGCAAAGTACACTGACACATCCAACTTTTTCCAAAGTAGCTCCAAGATTTTCTCCATTGGCCCATCATACTGTCCAAGATTCAGCATCTTCCCCCAAGGACTAGAGGATCTTTCTTATCTGGACCGGAAAGTCAAAGAACTTTTTTTGTCTTTCCCAGAGGATATAGAACATTCACCATCTATACCACATGCTTAGGAACAACCTCTATCTGTTCCAGGGACTCTAGAACCTTTGCTATCTTGTGAAGGATGTAAGAAACTCTACAAAGCACCAGAGAGAACTTTACCTGTGCAAAGTTCTTTGTCATCCATCCAGACCTCAGGGATTTTGGGACAATACCAACACTCCCACCATACATTGGAGTATTTGTCTCATGTGAAAAAGGATTTGGAATCTTCTCAATCTACTCCAGGGATTATAGGAGTTTTACCATCACCTGTAGTGCCTATAGAACATTCAACTCTTACCAAAAAAGATGCAGAATCCTTTTTTTCTGATCAAGGGTATTTAGAAAATTTGACACCTTCCCAAGGGTCTCTGAAACATTCCATTTCAGCCCAGGCAATGCTAAAGGAATCACGATATGCTAAAGGGGCTCTATAGTCTTCAGCATCTTCCTCAGAACTTTCAGAACCATATATAAATTCTCCATCTACCCAAAAAACTGAGGAAATTCCCTATCTGTTGCAGGGCATTTGGGTCTCTCTGTATCGCCATCACAAACAACTCTATTTTCTGATTCTGATGAAGGGGCTGTGGAACTTTGTCTTTCAGGACAGGGGACTCTAAAATATTCCAAGTCTGCACAAGGTACTCTAGGGTTTTTCTGATCTACTCAGTGTACTGAGGGTCATTTCATATCTTCCCAAGGCACAGCAGGGCAGTCCACATCTGTAAAATGGACTTCAGGACCTTTAACAACAACTATAGAACCTCTAGCATCTACCCACAATGCCCAAGTCATATTAGGATCTGTACCATCTCATCAAAGGCCTCTGAGAATTAGTTTATCTGCACAAGGAACTCTAGAATCTTGGGTATCTTCCCAAGGGTCTCTAGGGCCTTCATCATCTTCCCAAGGGTCTCTAAAGCTATCTACACCCACACAAGGAACTGTAGGAACTTTGTCATTTTCTCAAAGGGCTTTGAAACATCCAATTTCATCCCAGGAGTCCCAACAATTTTCTGCATCTGCCCAACATACTGTTCAAAGTTCAGCATGTTCCCTTAGGACTACAGAACATTTTCAATCTAGCCAGACACCTCACGGATCCTTTTTGTCTTCCCTAGTGCACACAGAACATTCATCATCTGCTCCAGGTGCTCATGAAATTTCTTTATCTAATCCATGTACTCTAGTACCTTTCCTATCTTCTAATGTACTTGAGGAACTCTCCACAGCTATAGAGGAAACTTTTTCAGTCCTAAGTTCTTTGCCAAATATTCAAAGGTCTTCAAAACATCCAGTATATTCTTCAGGTGTTTTGAGACAGCACCAGTACTCTCAGAATACCTTGGGTCATTTGTCACGTGTGAGAGAGTGGTGTGTGAAAACTTCTCAGTCTGCTACAAGGACTATAGGAGTTTTTTCCATTCCCTGTAGTGCCTAGAGGACACTTAACTTTGATCCAAGGACCTGTAGAATCTTTCCCTTCTGGCCAAGGGTATCTAGAATCTTTGAAAACTGCCTAGGGGCCTCTGAAACATTTTATGTCATCCCAAGAAATGCTGCATTCAGCAAGATCTGCTGAAAGGACTCTACAACTTTCAGCACCTTCCCAAGCAGTTCCAGAGCCATATACAAATTCCCCATCTACCCAAGTGACTAGGGGAATGTTCCCATATGAACCTGGGCATCTGGGTCTCTTGCCATCAACACAAGTGACTTCACTATCTTCTCGTTCTGATGAAAGGACTGTGGGAACTTGCCCATCATCACAAGGGACTCTGACAATGTCCAAATCTGCACAAGGGACTCTAGAGTATTCTGCTTTCCAGGGCACTGGAGAATTTCTCTGATCTGCCAAAGGCACAATTGGAAAATTGACATCTGCAAAACAGACTGTAGGACCATTTCCATCAATGACAGGACCTCTGAGGTCTATCAAAAATACCCAGGTGCTATTAGGATCTTTGAAATCTGGATCTTCTTTACAAGGTACTCTTGTATACTCCCCACAAGACCAAGTGTGGCAGAAATTGTCTGCTCCCACCAAAATGACTCCAGGACAGTCACTACATTAGGAGGGTTATGAAGGAAATATTTCATCTACCCAAGGAACTGTGGAATTGTCTCCATCACAAAAGTCTCTTGGATATTCCTCATTTTCCCAATGGTCTCCAGAATCATCCACATCTTCTCACAAAGTGGTAGGCCCTTCTTATAACCAGGGGGCTGTAGCACATTTCCCATCTCTCCAAGGAACTGTGTATTCTCTCTCTTGCCATGAGATACTGCAAAATTTATCATCTTCCGAAGTTACTCTAGAAACATCATCTTCTGCCCAGAGAGCTGTAGAAGCTCCATTAGATGTGCAGGGTGCTCTACCCCTTCAGCTTCATTTCCAAGGGTATCTGGGACCTTCCCAATGTACCCCAAAGACATCAGAATCTTTGCCATCTCACCAAAAGGTCTTGAAATTTTTAGAATCTTTATCAGGAACTCTAGGAACTATGACACCTCTCCCAGCAACTCTGGGAAATTCAATATCTGCTCATGGTGCTTTATGCCCTTGTGATCCTGACAAACAGATTCAGGGATCATCATCTTCTCTCCAGGAAGCTCTTCAATTTTCTCCATCATCTAAAGGTTCACTGGGACCTACTCCATCTGTACCAGAGACTTTGGAATCTTTATTGTCAGACCAACTATGTCCAGAATTGTCTATAACTACCCAGGGGTCTCTAGGACCTTCACCACCTCAGCAAGGGTGTTTAGAAGATTCACTGTTTACTCAAGGGTCTCTGAGATCTTCCATATCAGTACAAGAGTATTACAACATTCAAACCCTGATCAAGGGACTCCAGAAACTTCTCCATCTTCCCAAGAGGATCTTAGCCTTTCTTTAGCCCAAGAGATTTTTAGCATATTCACCATCTTCTTCCAGAGATTGCAGATTTTCTCAAACGTCAGAACATACTCTAGGAACATCACCATCTACCCAAGGCACTAGATAGATATCATCATCTGTCCATGAGTCTGTAGAACCAGCTCCATCATCTCAAAGTGTTCCAGGAATCCAGGCTCCTTTGGAGCGACCTCCTGGTCCTTCTGAATGTACACTAAAGGCATCAGAACCTTTTTCAGCTTACCAAGAGCTGTATGAGATTTTAAAAACTGTCTCAAGGTTTTTAGAAAATTTGGTCTCTGCCCTAGAGGCACTGAGCCTTTCATCATTTGCCCAAGGTGCTTGGGGCTCATCTATACCTGACCAAGGGATACTGGGATCCCCAACATTTTCCCAGGAAACTCTGGAATGTCTCCATGTGAAACCTGCCCCATCTCAAATGGGGCTTAGAAGATCTTCACTAAGAGACCAACATTTAAAGGAAATGTCTTTGGGTGGAAAAGTAACTTTGCAAGATACACCACCTCAGCAAATCTATTTAGGAAATGCATTTTCTACACCAGGGGCCCTGGGACTGGCCACACCAACACAGGATTCTCTTGGACATTCATCATTTGCTCAAGAGTCTCTCAGATATTCAGGATCTGCCCGGTATTTTCTGGCACCTTCTGTATCTGAAAATGAAATTTTAGGACCATCAATGTCTCCCAAGGAAACTCTGGAACTTTCTCCTCTTGACTAAGGATCTCTGAGGCCCACTCCACCTGCACATGAGACTATGGTACCCACACCCTCAGAACATGGTTGTCAGACAATATCTTCAAGTGTACAAGGAGCTACACAATCTCAGCATAGTTTTGTGGGAATTTCATTCCATTCACAAGAGGCTCTGTGACTGTCTACATCAGTGCAACAATCTCTTGGACATTCACCATCTGCTCAAGTGTCTCCAGATACTTCCTTGCCATCCCAACATGCTCCATGCCCTTGTCTGGATCAAGGGCCTTTAGGACATCTATCAGCTGATTCAGGAGAAGTTGGGCTTTCTGACTCTCCCCATGGGACACCAGAAATAGCACCATTTACCCAAAGTACTCTAGAAATACCATCTTCTACCCATGGGATTATAGAAGCTTCTCCAACTTCCCAAGATGTTCTATGATTTCCACCTTCTTCAGCACAGACTCTGCAACCTTCCTGAGTTACTCCAAAAAGAACAGAACCATTGACATCTACAAAAGAAGTTTGTAAACCTTCAAGGTCTGTGTCAAGCACTCTATAATCATTTCCAACTGTGCTGGGGGCTCTGTGACTTTTCAAATATAACCAAGGTGTTCTGGGCTCTTTGATATCTGACCAAGGGAATCTTGGACCACCAACATCTTTCTATCATATTTAGGAACATCCCAAAGGAGCCCAAGGGACCCTGAAACCTGTGCCATCTACCCAAGAATTAGTGGAACACTGCTTTTCAAGACTTTCCAAGAATGTTCATTTGTGCCCCTAGCAACTTTATTCATATTCCTTCTCATGAAGACTCGCTGAGACATTCCTCTTATCCCAAAATAAGCTCTTCATATTTCAGTGCAACAAAAACAGTAATCAAGATATGTCCAATTGGCCACAAAATCCCACAGCCCAGCCTGTTTGGGCGACTGGACCGGGAATTGAGTGCACCCAGGTCAGTGGGAGGTCCCCTGTTCCAATAGCCTGCCTGCAGCAAGGTAGGCCCTTTGTCACCGAGCTGCTTGGCCATCAAGGAAACCTGACTATCTACCAGAAGATCCATCATTCATTGGGGTGAGTGAGTGCCTGAACCGCGGCACCTGCCAGGAGAGGGATCACCGACATTCCCCAACCCCACCCCCACACACTTCCTGCTCTTTCTGCAGGGGTTATTCTCCGCAGATACTGCCTCACTCTTCCTGTCCTGTCCCAGCTTGCACCCAGAATCCCCCCCCCCCTTCATCCTCCCGTCTGTGGGGCCACAAAATCCCACAGCTCAGCCTGTTTGGGCACCGGGGACCTGGAATTGAGTGCACCCAGGCCGGTGGGAGGTCCCCTGTTTCAATAGCCTGCCTGCAGCAAGGTAGGCCCTTTGTCAGTGATCTGCTTGGCCAGCAAGGAAACCTGACTGTCTACCAGAAGATCCATCATTCATTGGGGTGAGTGAATTGAATTCATTGGGGTGAATTGAACTTCTAAAAGAAGACCCATTAGAAAAATTATCCATTACGATCAAGTAGGCTTCATCCCAGAGATGCAGGGCTGGTTCAACATACGAAAATCTATCAATGTAATCCATCATATAAATAAACTGAAGGATAAAAACCATATGATCATCTCATTAGATGGAGAAAAAGCATTTGAGAAAATTCAACACCCCTTTATGATAAAGGTCTTGGAGAGATTAGGGATATAGAGGTCATTCCTAAATATAATAAAGGCTATTTACAGCAAGCCGACAGCTAACATCAAATTAAACGGAGAGAAACTCAAGGCCATCCCACTAAATTCAGGAACACGGCAAGGCTGTCCACTCTCTCCTTATCTCTTCAATATAGTGCTTGAAGTTATAGCAATAGCAATAAGACAACACAAGGGATCAAGCGGATTCGAATTGGAAAGGAAGAAGTTAAACTTTCATCATTTGCAGATGATATGATAGTGTACATAAGTGACCCGAAAAACTCCACCAAAGAACTCCTACAGCTGATAAACTCCTTTAGTATCATGGCAGGATACAAGATCAACTCCAAAAATTCAGTTGCCCTCCTATATACAAAGGATAAGGAAGCAGAGAAAGAAATCAGAGAAGCGTCACCTTTCACGATAGCCACAAATAGCATAAAATATCTTGGGGTAACTCTAACCAAGGAAGTGAAAGATCTATTTGACAAGAACTTTAAGTCTTTGAAGAAAGAAATTGAAGAGGATACCAGAAAATGGAAGGATCTCCCTTGCTCTTAGATTGGGAGGATCAACATCGTAAAAATGGCAATACTACCAAAGGCAATCTATAGATACAATTCAAACCCCATCACGGTCCCATCAAAATTCTTCACAGATCTTGAGAGGACAATAATCAACTTTATATGGAAGAACAAGAAACCCAGGATAGCCAAAACAATCTTATACAATAAAGGAACTTCTGGAGGCATTACCATCCCTGACTTCAAACTCTATTACAGAGCTACACTATTGAAAACAGCTTGGTACTGGCATAAAAATAGAGAAGTCGACCAACAGAATCGAATAGAAGACCCAGATCTTAACCCACAAACCTATGAACACCTGATTTTTGATAAAGGAGCTAAAAGCACACAATGGAAGAAAGGAAGCATCTTCAACAAATGGTGCTGGCATAACTGGATGTCAACCTGTAGAAGAATGAAAGTAGATCCTTGTCTATCACCATGCACAAAACTCACGTCCAAATGGATTAAAGACCTCAATATCAATCTGAACACACTGAACCTGTTAGAGGAGAAAGTGGGAAGTACTCTACAACATCTGGGCACAGGAGACCGCTTCCTACTTATAGCCCCAGCAGCACAGACATTAAGGGCAACATTGAATAATAACACTTAAGCTGAGCAGCTTCTGTAAAGCAAAGGACACTGTCACTAAGACACAAAGGCATCCTACTGACTGGGTAAAGATCTTCACCAACCCCGCAACAGACAAAGGTCTGATCTCCAAAATATATAAGGAACTCAAGAGACTAGACTTTAAAATGCTAATTAACCCAATTAAAAAACGGGGCACTGAACTGAACAGAGAATTCTCAACAGAAGAAGTTCGAATGGCCAAAAGACACTTAAGGGCATGCTCAACCTCCTTAGCAATCAGGGAAATGCAAATCAAAACAACATTGAGATACCATCTTACACCTGTCAGAATGGCTAAAATCAAAAACACCAATGATAGCCTTTGCTGGAGAGGATGTGGAGTAAGGGGTACACTCATCCATTGCTGGTGGGAATGCAAACTTGTGCAACCACTTTGGAATGCAGTGTGGAGGTTGCTCAGGAAATTTGGGATCCACCTACCCCAGGACCCAGCAATCCCACTGTTGGGACTTTACCCAAGAGATGCCCAATCATATTACAAAAGCATTTATTCAACTATGCTTATAGCAGCATTATTTGTAATAGCAAGAACCTGGAAACAACTTAGATGCCCTTCAGTGGAAGAATGGATGAAGAATCTGTGGAATATATACATATTAGACTACTACTCGGCGGTAAAAAAAAACAATGACATCTTGAATTTTGCAGGCAAATGGATGGAAATAGAAAACACCATCCTGAATGAGGTAACCCAGGCCCAAAAAAGATGAACATGGGATGTACTCACTCATAATTTGTTTCTAGCCATAAATAAAGGACATCGAGCCTATAATTCGTAAAAAAAAAAAATCCTAGAGAAGATATATAAGAAGGTGAATCCAAAGAAAAACATATAGTTATCCTCCTGGATATTGGAAGTAGACAAGATTGCCGGACAAAAATGGGAACTTGGGGGCGGGTGGGATCGGAGGATGGGTGGATGGGGAGAGAAAAGTGTGAAGTGGAGGATGGGAAGAGCTTGGGGGAATAGGATGGTTGGGGTATAGGAAGGGTGGACATGGGAACAAGGAATTATATATCTTAAGTAAGGGAGCCATTCTAGGGTTGGCAGAGACTTGACTCTAGTGGGGTTCCCAGGTATCCAGGAAGACGCCTCCAGCTTGTTCCTTGGGCAGCTGAGGAGAGGGTGCCACACATGTCCAGATCCTATTGCCATACTCATGAATATCTTGCATATCACCATAGAACCTTCACCTGGCATTGGATTGAGAAAATGACAGAGCCCCACATAGAAGCACTGGACTGAGCTCCCAAGGTCCTTATGAGGAGCAAAAGGAGGGAGATCATGAGCAAGGAAGTCAGGACCGTGAGGAGTGCGTTTATCCATTGAGATGGTGGGACAGATCTAACGGGAGACCACCAAGTCCAGTTGGAATGGGACTGATGGAACAGGGGACCAAACTGGACTCTCTGAATGTGGCTGACAGTGGAGGAGGACTGAGAAACCAAGGACAACGGTGATGAGCATGAACTCTACAGCATGGACGAGCTCACTGTGAGCCTTGTCAGTTTGGTTGCTCACCTTCCTGGACTTAGGGGGAGCTGGGAGGACCTTGGACTTAACATAGTGAAGGGAACCCTGATGGCTCTTTGGCTTGGAGAGGGGCGGAGTGGGGTTATGGTTGGAAGGGAGGGGAGGGAAGGGGGAGGAGGAGGGGATGAGGTGGAAATTTTCAATAAAAAAATGAGGAAAAAAATAAAAAAGTTTTAAAAGGGATAATAATACTGGGTAATAGAGTGAATAATTGTGAGCTATTGTTTATAGATAATTTACATTGGTATAGTTTCTGTATATTGATACAAGTTCAAATTATATTTTATTTCTGTTTATAATATGCGTACACCTATGCAAAGTTATTCTTTCAGATCAATTTCTACTTCTGTTTAGGATATTTTGTATATCGATACACTCTTTAGGATATATTTTTGTATTGTATTATACATTATTCTTACCTCTGAACATGATACTTATACATTGTTACATTTTGACGTCATTGTCTTCATTTGCTACACAATTGTTTACAGATTATTTAATATACTGACATGAAGCCTTAGTCTTCAAGTTATACAGGTATTAAGTATTATAGGTCAATAGTCGTTCATGTTTGTTATACATACAGTCAGATTAATTAGGTTATTTAAATACATAGATATTGTATTCTGCATAGATAGGTAATCTTCAGTCACTTCAAGGATCTGTAGAATATGGCATTTAAATAATTTAGGGCTGTAGAATATGGCATTTAAATAATTTAGGGTTCTGTTGACATGAGACATGATTTGCTCCTGATAGCACCAATCTATTCTGGAGAGAATGTTGAGCACCGAAGACACTCCACTTAGAGCTTGTTTTCTTCTTGGCACAATTGGCCTTTGGGCAAGGCAAGGAACTGTCCATACTTCAACCACCGACAAAGTACATGGTATCCGAAAATGTATAAACAGATCACAAGGAAAAAGACTATCAAATCTTACCAAGACAGGGTAAGACGTTTTTTAAAAATTTTTTAAAAATTTCCTGCCACTGAAAATGGTCTGTCAGTTATGCCAGGCCTTAGCCAAAGTTGGTTGCTTCAACACTGAAAATGAAACTTTGGGTGATTGCTCAGGTAGCTAATTGTCTCTGTCATATATTGCTCACTTTGGAAGCTGCTTGATTGCACTTCTTGCCTACTCAGGTATTATTATCTCCCTTCTCTGGCCTTCTGTGGGGTTGAAGATTAGATAGTCGTAGTAACCTTCCTCTTATGATTTAGCCAAGCTTATTTCTGATGCAAGATTTAAACTCCTTAAAATAGAATGCTTATTAAAACATTTGTCATGTGTTCCTTGCTTAATATTGCTTACATTGTTTGTCATTTTATACTCGATATATGTTCCTATTGCATAAAGTTTTGTATTGGGTTTGGATCACTCTTGTTTAGACAAAAGGGGGAGATGATGGGGAACCTTGTTAGCCAATCATCTTTAAGTCTTAGTTAAGGCGTAGCTTCGCTGGGACTCAAGGTAAAATGTGTGAATCTCCAGGTGCTGACTCTCTCTGTGCCTTTTCCTGAGGGACATAGCTGTGCTTGGATTTCTCATTTCCTGTTTTGTGAGTTTTTCCCCTTATAATAAATAAATATAATTGTTTTGTCCTTAAAAAAAGATATGTCCAATTTCCTGAAGGGGATATCAGATATTCACTTTCACAGCTTGATGGCTTTACATCTTTTCCTTCTGTCAAATGTAGTCTCACATCTTCTGTATATGTCAAAAAGGACTCAAATTGTACCTTTATTCCTCAAAGGAGCATCCTACTCCCAGCATCATCAGTATTGAGCCTATCTTGTTCCCCTAATTTATCCCTCACCAGGAGGTGGCTTCACACATTCTAAAATGAAGAAAACAAAATCGAGACATGCTTCAAAAGAAGCAGTCCTCAAATCTGTCCCATCAGAAGATGAAGACTTGAAACTTCATCATTCTTCCAAAAAGGGGGGCAAAGCTTCCAATTCTGACAAAGGTAGGATAAGTCTTAAAACTGAGTCCAAAGAGACCCTCACTACCTTTCCCTCTGCCAAGGGAGGCTGCAGAGCCTCACAATCTCATGAGGAGGGCCTCAGAATTTGTCTCCTGATGGCATCCCTAGACACTCCAAATCTACAAAAACTAAATTGGAACATGTCCCCTCTACCAAAGCAGATGTTCATGTTTCTCAGTCAGAACATGAGTAATGCAAACAATCCTGCCTGTCAAAAATAGGGTCCATACATTTGTCTTCCAAAAGGGACCAGAAAACAAAAGTTACTCAGCAAGAGAGCATAGAACCTTCCATTTCTAAGGGAGGCTGCAGATCCTCATGATCTTATGAGGATGGCCAAAGATATTCTCCATCTCCCCAATGCAGCCCTAGAAATTTCAGATCTACCAAAACCAAATTGGAACAGGTCCCCTCTAATAAAGCAGATGTTCATGTTTCCCATTCAGAACACGAGGGCTACAAACTATGGTCTTTGTCAAAAACAGGGTCCAGACATTCATCCTCCAAAAGGGATCGGAAACTGAAACCTACTCCTCAAGGGTAGATAGAACTTTCCATCTCTAAGGGAGGCTGCAGATCCTCACGATCTCATGAGGAGGGTGGTAGAAGTTCTGCATCTTCCCAAGGCAGCTATAAATATTCCAGGTCTATCAAAACCAAATTGGAGCAGGTCCTCTCTAACAAACACATGTTCATGCTTCCCCCTCTAAAGACGAGGGCCTCAAACAACCCTCTTTGAAACAAAAAGAGTCCAGACATTCATCTTCCAAAAGGGAGAAAAAAACCCAAAAGTTACTCTCCAAGAGAAAAACAGGACCTGCCATCTCCAAGGGAGCCTGCAGATCCTCACGATCTCTGGATGGCTACAGAAGGCATCCTTCTTCCCGAGGCATCTCAAGACATTCCAAATCTACCAAAACTTAATCAAACAAGGCCCCTTCTGGCAAAGCAGATGTTCACATTTCCCATTCATAACACGAGGGCTGCAAACTTTCTGCTTTGTCAGAAAGAAGTCTCAGACATTTTCCATCCATCAAAATGGACCAGACCCAAAAAGCTAATCTTGAAGCAAACATAGAATGTTCCATATCTACAGAAGGGGACATGGAAACTACTCCCTCTCCTTAAACATTCCACCTTTCCCCATTAGCCTTCCAGCCTTACTTCTACTAATCTATCAGGACAAGACTCAGACATTCTCTGTATACTCAAAAAGCAATCAAAACTTCCCCAACAGCTAAATAAAGCTTCAGCTTATCTCTGGATGGAAACAGCCCCAATGGGAATGCCAAACCTTCCTCATCACCACAGAGCATTGATGTTTATGAAGAAGATCTTTAGACATGCTCTTTCTGTCCAAGAGGGATGAAAAACTTCCACTAGTGTCAGAGAGGAACTGGGGGCTTTGCTACCTGTTCAATTGGGACTCATATATTCATCAGGTCAAAAAGAGAGTCCCACAACATTCCCTGTTTTCCAAAAGTATCTGGAAATACCTATCTGAACCAGAGGTCCAGGAATACTCCCTCTCTTACCATGGAGGAGGCACACCCTTCCAGCATAAATATGGGGCACCCATATTTGACCCTTCTGTACATGGAAACCACAGACATTCATGGTCTTTCCCATGCAGTCTCCAAAGGATCCAGCTTCAAAAATAGAACTGGAGTTATAGCCTCTCCTCTCAAGAAGGTATCAGACCATCTCAATGTAACTAAAGGGGCCTCAGACTTTCCAATGGCTACACTGTTCAAAGCAGCCTTAGACTGTTTCAATCTGAATGAGTGAGCATCATACTTAGCCTATCCACACCATTGAACCCCAGGTATGCTCCTTGTGACCAAATGGAATTCAGAAATGTACCTTCTATTCAAGAATGGACCAAATCATAATTTTCTGCCCTAGGAAACTCCTGACATACTCATTGTGCCCATGAAGGCTTCAAACCTTACAAGTCTGTCAAACTGAAGTTCTAAAGATGCTCATCTCAAGAGGGGAGCATGGGCCCTACTCTATTTTATCATGGCATCTCTAGATCTTCTTATCTATAAACTTAGTTCATCTTTCCCGACTGTGTGCTCCACATGAACAATAGTAGTTTAGGATGTTTCCTTGTCATCAAACATCTATGAAACCTTTGACTTCCACTCCTGGCTACCTCAGATGCAAACTGAGGTATCACATAGGTTTCAGAATGTAGGTATTTCCCTTTCAATTAAGAATAGGGCATAGCTTCTACCTAGAACATGCTATACAATCTGTGACCCACAGAGAATAGCATATGCTCCTTCTGACTAATGTGGCCCAAGACTGACATCATCTGATCTAGTAGGTGACAGAACAACTCTCACTGTCTAAGATCCTCAGTGTGTTTCCAGTTCTAGTCATTTGACTTCATGGCCTCTGTCCAAAATTAAAATGACCCTGGTACCTGGAGTCCTAGAATATTAGAGCATCCATCAGTGCCCTAAAGCCAGTATATGTGCCTTAACTTGATCAGCAGAAGCTACACCCTTCATGTTCAGAAGTAGATAGCTGAATTTGTCCAGAGACATAGCTGAAAACTGCCTCCTAGCATCTTGGAGACTGATCACACTGCATGACATGGTTGTTCTAGATTCTCATGAAGATTAGAAAAGGAAATATTCAGGCATTCTCTAATCTCCAGATTTACTCTTGATGTTCCCCTGCTCCCCCCAGAACCTTTAACTTTTCTGCTTTCTCAAACACAGAATGAGAAGTTGTCTCTAAAGAAAGTTGTTCTCAAATTTCCTTTTTTTCTGTAGATGCCTCAAATATCCTCACTCTGTGCTAGTGTTCTGAAAACTGGATTTCTAACAAATGGGCCTCAAACTTATTCCTTCTGACCCAGGAGTACTTACTCGTACTTTCCCCAGTGACTGAAGTGAACCTCAAACTTTTGTCAAGGACTCAGAGGGTTCTAAGTCATATCTCTTCTGAACCAGGAAGCAGAATGCACTCCATTAATTCTCAAGGAGGCTATAGCCCTACCACTACAGATCCACAGATATTCCAAACTCTTATAAGGATGGAGGGGTCTTCTGACCTGTCCTTCAGAACCAGAGACTCTCAGATGTTCCCTAATGGCCCAGGTGGCCTCAGTCTTATCTGTCTAGAACCAAGGGGGTTTGGTTTGGTTCAAGGCAAAGGGAGTTTCAAACTAGTATCCCCTCAATACCAAAAACTGTCCTTCAGCCATTTCACATTGATCAAGGGTACATTGTCACTATTTTCCCTTGAGATCCAGGAAATCTCAGGCATGTAATAATTGCTAAACAACCTCATTCTTACAACTTCAGAACAAGGGAGTCACACACATCCTTAATGACTCAAGGGGACAGGGTGTTATGATTTTTGCACAGCTGCTGTTTACCGCAGAGCGGGAGGAGACCCGGGACAGGAACCACGTGTGTGGAAAGATTATTTATTAGGGAGGGGGGTGTTCGACAGTGGGGGTGAAGGGGCAGAAGGAAAAGTGGAAAGAGAGGAAGAGCATGGCAGGTTTTTTACTTTTAAAGGGGGTTTGCGCAGGCTCTATCACAAGTTGCAGTGTTCCTGGGAAATGTAGTTTTCCCGTCCGGTGGGGCGAAACTATGATATGCGTGTTGCGCACAGTGGCTTTCTGTGC
Organism: Arvicola amphibius; assembly: GCF_903992535.2. NCBI lineage: Eukaryota > Metazoa > Chordata > Mammalia > Rodentia > Cricetidae > Arvicola > Arvicola amphibius. The sequence continues at coordinate 99,918,650 of NC_052065.1, read as the reverse complement.
ACAGAGGCCTTCTAGGAGACGTAGTTTTTGCCTCTGTGCCTGCAGTTCCCCATGAGAATCACACTTGGGACATATAGCTTGAGAAGCAATGGACTCAGACATCTCCAGTGTTGCAAGAAGGTCACAAATACAACCCCCTTTGAAACAATGAGCCATAGAATTTTGGCAAAGTCACATTGTGGTTTCAGACTTATTCTTCCAGAACCAGGATGATCCATGTCTTAGTTAAAAACTCCATCAGGTCTTAGTTATTTTCCTCAGAAGTAAACTAACTCACTAATTCAGGGAGATGACACATCTTTGAAATATCTTCTGAAGAGAGACTTGGCCTTATTTCCCAAAACCGCAGTAGCCCCTGACTTTCATCATATGCCATATGGGGGCTGCAGTAACATATGTTCTTTGAGTAATACAACTTTAGCCTTCCTCTGTCTGTGTTGTAGGGGTCTGAGACACATCCCTTTGATGAAGCAAACTACAGAACTGGCCCTGTGACTGAACAGTGTGTCTCAAATATTTAGACCTGACTAACAGGTACTTGAGACTGAGTCTCTTTGTGTTCATAGCCAACTCATGTCTGTCAAACAACTCAGAGAGACTATAGCTTCTCCCCCTAAACCGAAGTGGCTAGAAAATACACTTTTGACCACCAAAGGAACCTCATGAAACTCTAGATGGGAGTCACATGGCACAAAAATAAAATCATCACCCTGAATCCAAGGCCATCTGTTTTCAAGCTACTCATCAGAAAGGTGCCTGCCCTCCATGTCCACACCTACACAGGTTATTTTGAGTTTAAACAGGGAACACACCTAAGAACTGTGATTCAACCTTTCATAGAAACCCTCTGATTGCTCTCTAACCTCAAAAGGAGTCCTCAGAGATAAGGATTTTCTAGAGATCACTGAAGATTTGGAGAAGGACTAGGGAGTGCCTGGACCTCCTTCTCTCCAGAAGGTAAGCAATGGCATTCCCCTTTGCCCAACAAGGTCTTGCATCTGTCTTCTTTCCCATACCTTATTGTATTTTTGCACTGATAAAAGCTATATACAGCAAACCGACAGCTAACATCATATTAAATGGAGAGAAACTGAAAGACATTATACTCAAATGAGGAACAAGACAAGGCTGTCCACTCTCTCCATACCTCTTCAATATAGTGCTTGAAATTCTAGCAATAGCAATAAGACAACATAAGGAGATCAAGGAAATTCTAATTGAAAAGGAAGAAATCAAACTTTCATTATTTGCAGATGATATAATAGTGTACATAATCAACACCAAAAACTCTACCAAAGAACTTCTACAGCTGATAAACACCATTAGTAATGTAGCAGGATACAAGGTCAACTCCAAAAAAATTAGTTGCCCTCCTATACACAAAGGATAAAGAAGCAGAGAGAGAAATCAGGGAAGCATCACCTTTCAGGATAGCCACAAATAGCAGAAAGTATCTTGGGGTAACTCTAACCAAGGAAGTGAAAGATCTGTTTGACAAGAACTTTAAGTCTTTGAAGAAAGAAATTGAAGAGGATACCAGAAAATGGAAGGATCTCCCATGCTCGTGGATTGGGAGGATCAACATAGTAAAAATGGCAATTCTACCAAAAGCAATCTATAGATTCAATGCAATCTCCATCAAAATCCCAACAAAATTCTTCACAGACCTTGAGAGAACAACAATCAACTTTATATGGGAAAACAAAAAACCCAGGATAGCCAAAACAATCCTATACAATAAAAGTACTTGCAGAGGCATTACCATCCCCGACTTCAAACTCTATTACAGAGCTACAGTAATAAAAACAGCCTGGTATTGGCATAAAAACAGGGTTGATTACCAATGGAATTCAATCAAAGACCTGGATATTAACCCACAAACCTATGAATACCTGATTTTTGACAAAGGAGCTAAAATTATAAAATGGAAGAAAGAAAGAATCTTTAACAAATGGTGCTGGCATAACTGGATGTCAACCTGTAGAAGAATGAAAATAGATCCATATCTATCTCCATGAACAAAACTCAAGTCCAAATGAATTAAAAATGTCAATATAAATATGACCACACTAAACCTGATAGAAGAGAAAGTGGAAAGTAGTATGCAACACATAGACACAGGAGACCACTTCCTAAATACAACCCTAGTAGCACAGACAATAAGATCAAAAATGAATAAATGGGACCTCTTGAAACTGAGAAGCTTCTGTAATGCAAAGGACACTGTCATTAAGACAAAGAGGTAACCTACCGATGTGAGAATATTTTCCCCAACCCTGCATCAGACAAAGGTCTGATCTTCAAAATATATACAGAATTCAAGAAACTAAACATTAAAACTCTAATTAACCCAGTTAAAAAATGGGATACTGAACTGAACAGAGATTTCTCAACATAAGAAGTTCAAATGGCCAAAAGACACTTAAGGTCATGCTCAACCTCCTTAGTGATCAGGGAAATGCAAGTGGAATCAACTTTGAGATACCATCTTACACCTGTCAGGATGGCTATAATTATAAATACTAATGATACCCTATGCTGGAGAGGTTTTGGAGTAAGGGAAAGACTCCTCCATTGTTGTTGGGAATGCAACTTGTGCTACCACTTTGGAAATCAGTGTGGCAGTTTCTCAAGAAACTGGGAGTCAATGTACCTCAGGATCCCACAATTCCACTCTTGGAAATATACCCAAGAGATGCCCAACCATAGTGCAAAAGCAACTATGTTCATAGCAGCACTATTTGGAATAGCCAGAACCTGAAAACAATGAAGAATGGATAAAGAAGGCGTGGCACATATACACTTTAGAGTTCTACTCAGTGGTAAAAAACCATGACATTTTGAATTTTGTATGCAAATGGGTGGAAATAGAAAACTCTTTACTGGGTGAGATAACCCAGACCCCAAAAGAGAAATATGGTAAGTACTCTCTCATAAGTGGATTCTAGCCATAAACAAAGGACATTGAGCCTATAATTCATGATCCTAGAGAAGCTAAATAAGAAGGTGAACCCAAAGGAAAACATATATTTATCCTCCGGGATATTGTAAGTAGACAAGATCACAAGGCAAAAGTTTGGAGCAGGGCGGTGGGGGTGGGTTGGGGGCAGGGAGAAATGGGGAGAGAGAAGGGAAATGGGGAAGATTGGGGAGAGCTTGGGACAATGGGATGGTTGAGATGGAGGAAGGGTTGATATGGGAGCATGGAAGAAGATATCTTAACTAATAGAGCCATTTTAGGTTTGGCAAGAGACTTGGCTCTAGAGGGGTTGCCAGGTGTCCAAGGGGATTTCCCCAGCTAGGTCCTTGGGCAGCAGAGGATAGGGTGCCTGAACTAGCATTCTCTCATAGCCACACTGATGAATATCTTGCATATATCACCATAGAACCTTCATCTGGCAAGAGATGGAGATAGATACAGAGACCCACATTGGAGCACTGGACTGAGCACCCAAGGCCCAGATGAAGAGCAGAAGGAGGGAGAAGATGAGCAAGGATGTCAGGACTACGAGCGGTGTGTCCACCCACGGAGATTGTGGGACTGATCTAATGGGAGCTCACCAAGGCCAGCTGGACTGGGACTGAACAAGCATGTGATCAAACCAGACTCTCTGAATGTGGTTGACAATGAGGGTGGACTGAGAAGCCAATGATAATGACACTGGATATTGATTCTACTGCATGTACTGGCTTTTTGGGAGCCTAGTCTGTTTGGATGCACACCTTTCTAGACCTGGATGGATGGGGGGGCTTGGACTTCCCACACAGCAGGGCACCCTGACTTCTCTTAGGAGTGGAGAGTGAGGGGTAAGGGAAGTGAGGGGACTGGGAGGGAAATGGGAGGATGGGAGAAGGTAGAAATTTTTAATGAATAAATAAATAAAATAAAAATAGAAAGTATTTTCAACAACAACAAACAAAAAAACCAATGACATCTTGAATTGTGCATGCTATCCTGATTGAGATAACCCAGATCCAAAAAGATGAATATGGTATGTACTCACTCATTAGTGGATTCTAGCAATAAATAAATAAAGGACATTGAGCCTGTAGTTCAGGATCCTAGAGAAACTAAATAATAAATTGAACCCAAAGAAAAGCATATATAGGTCTACTTGGAAATTGAAAGTAGACAAGATCACCTTGCAATATTTGGGAGCATGGGAGTGGGGGATAGAGGGAAGGGGAGAGAGAGAAGGGAGAATGGGAAGGTTGGGAAGAGCTTGGGCGAAGGAGATAGTTGAGATGGAGGAAGGACAGGTATGGGAAGACAGGAAAAGTGATATCTTAATTGAAGGAGACATTTTCTTGTTGGCAAGAGGCTTGGCTCTGGGGGGGGGGTTCCCCAGAGACCATGGGATGAACCCAGTTAGGGCCTTATGACAGTGGATGAGAGGTTACCTGAACTGACCTTGTCCTGTAATCAAATTGATGACTATCTTAAATATTACCCTAGAACCTTCATCCAGTAAGTGATAGAGACAGAAACAGAGACCAACACCAGAGCACTGGACTGAGCTCCCAAGGTCCAGTTGAAGAGTGGAAGGAAGGAGAACAAGGACAAGGAAGTCAAGAAACAAGGGGTTGGTAAACCCACTGAGACAGTGTGCCTGAGCTAATGGGAGCTCACCAACTCCAGCTGGACTGGGAAAGAATGAGCTTGGGATCAAACTTTGTCCCTCTGAATGTGGCTGACAATTGGGGCAGACTGAGGGGCCAATGACAATGGCACTAGGATTTGATTCTATTGTATGTATTGGCTCTTTGGGATCTGAAGGGGCGTGGTCGATCGGCAATTATGATTAACCAGACTAGTTTTAATATATAATATTCAGCTTTAATAAAGGAGAGAAAAGGGAAATACAAAAGCCAAGGTTCCAGCGAGGAACCCAGGGAAACAAAGAGGGTCAAAACAAACAAAAATGGATCTTTTAAAGGTATTGGAGCCCTGGAGGGGTCACGCCCCTCAGACAAGGGATTGGTCAGCTCCCCCATCAGGGATCCTATTCTCTTTGAATGCATACCTTGCTCAGCATGGATGTAGTAGAGAGGGCCTTGGAATTCCTACAGGACAGGGTGCCTTTCCCTCTCTTAGGACTGGGGGTGGGGTGGGAGGAAGGTGTGTTGGGGTACTGGGAGGGAAGGGGAAGTAGGGGAGGAAATGGGAATTTTGATTGGTATTATTTTAAAAGTAATAAACAATTTACTTACATCTGATATATTTATAATCCTCCTCACATATTGTGGACTGTTCCTTATATAGGGACTAGTAATAAACAAGTTACGATATTGTGTCAGTGATTCAGGAGGCCATACATCATAGAAAATTAGCATGTTTTGTGGGATGTATCAGAGCACATTCAAGTCTTCTTGGTCCATTAGCTGAAGGAAATGCTTTAGCTGAATAACTTACAAAAATAATTGCTCTATCTCAGATTGAGCTCTCTAAGCAGTGACATGATTTGTAAGATCAGAATAGTTTAAATTTAAGAAAGCAGTTAAATTGACCATGGAAGCTCTTTGCCAAATTGTTAATATGTGAAAGATGCCAATAATATTTACCTGTGCTTCATTTGGGGGTAAATCTTACTAATCATATATGGAAAATATGTCAAATGGATGTTACTCATGTTACTGAATTTGGAAAATTGAGGTATGTGCATATGACAATCAATACATATTCAGGGTTTATGATGGCCACTGCAGAAACTGTGGAGTCCTCTAAACATGTAATAACTAGTTGCTTGAAATGCTTCTTATGCATGGGAGCCCCAAAAGTAATAAAGATGGACAATGGGTCCAGATATGTTAACAGAGCATTTCAAAGATTTTGTGCCCAATGGAATATCATACATAAGACCCGTATTCCTAATAATACACAATGGCAAGGAATTATGGAGCATGTGCATAGCTCCTTGAAAACACACCTTTAATAGATAAAAGCAGGAGAATTATATCCTCAGATGCCACATAATGCCTTAAATCGTGCACTGTTTACACAAATTTTTCTAAATACGTTTGTCCATGAGAGATCAGCAGCAGATTGTGACATAATAGTACAAGGACCACTTGGCTAAAGCAAGGTAGAGAGACCCTTGCACTTGAATATGGAGAGGGCCAGACCCTATATTAATATGGGGTCGAGGACATGTCTTTGTTTTTTCCCAGGATAAAGATCTAGTGAACTGGCTTCCAGAACAACTGATTTGGTGTATTCACCAAAAGAATACCATACCTGATGACATCATAGCTGATACTGTCCCAGCAGGAGAAACAAAATAAAAGGAGATTGAGGACAAACCCTTGGTCCACCTATCCCCACCCCTACAGAAAGAAATGCCTGATTCAGGACTCCCTGTCCCTATTGCCACTCTGCACTGCAGGGTGCCATTCTGCCTTCAGAGATTCCAGACACAGACAAAGGCACCCTGCTAAGATGACTATGATGACTGCAAAGTTCTCCTGTTTTCATCCTGTTTGCTTTGGAGCTGAGATACAGACTGAACATTTCACTGTTTCCATCTATGGGACACAGAACTCAGTTTAATTAAAATATTGGGCCTGAGAACTAAGATCTAAGCTTTCCCCTCAGGGAAAGAAATACTCAAAATAAGAAATGACTGAAACCCCTCTTCAGGTAAAAAAAAAAGGGGGGGGGCAGCCTAAGTTTTTATTTTATTTTATTTTATTTTTGGATCCTTAAACACTAACTGCTTATACAAGACAAGCACACTTTCTTATTTCAGCTTTCTTTCACATAGCACAAAGCAGGGATCTCAGGACACAAGAAAGTCAGGCTTTATATAACAAGGGCAGAGTCAGAGAATACAGGATAGAATCTCATGGTGCACAAATAGTGAAGCTAGGGGACATGATTCAGACATGGAACTCTTTTTAGGGAAGGAGGAATACCATTGTGAGACAGTTAAGCATAGGGGATAGTTTAGAAGCTTGGAGCTCTTTTAATTTTTGCTCTGTGCACAACCCTCGGCTAACAAGGTATTTAGGATTTTAGGTCCTACACTTATACATGGATATACCCTCGTAGCAATGAATATAACAATTTGGTCACAATGTAGAGCCACTTGACATCTAGCTGCATGTATACAGCCTAAGTTTTTAATGGCTGCTCAGAGACTAGAACTGGTATTTGATAACAGCAATGTCATTGTACTCTTACTGATATTGACCTGATATTTGTAACTGCATATAAGATGTTGAGAAAAGTTGGTATTGACCAATAATGCTGAGAATCATGGTACTGACTTCATGATATTTGTAACTGCATATAAGATGTTGAGAGAAGATGGTATTGACCTGATGACGTTTGTAACTGCTGAGAAAAGTCTGACACACTTTTTAAATGTTGGCATTGAATGCATATGTTAAGAATTTTAGATGTTGATACAATGTAAGAAATTTAAGAGGTGCTCTAAACTAGCTGAAAAAGCATTTTCATCTTAGGCAATTCTCTTCTCCTTTAAATAGGAGACTATAGCCTTTGGGAGCATGATTATTTTTAAAACAGTGTAATTTATCCTGACAAGAAAGTATGGCTCCAAGACACAGAGCCCAAAGATGTCTCTCTCCCATAATCTCTTTCGTTCACAGAGATCAGCAGTCAATAATGGGTTTGTAGTCGTTCCTTTCCATAAAACCTGAGACAGTAAGTTTCAAATATGCCTGACTTCCCACGACAGGTCATTTTGGGTAAAGGGACAGGTGTTTGCCCCAGGCAGGTATGATCTTCTGTCCTGTTGAGGAAGCATAGGTTTTTGTTTTGAAATTATTAAGAAAGAGTGAATTGTGGGTCAATATATACATGCCACATACTTCTGCATTATATTGGCAGCCAGGATCCCAAGGCACAATAGCAGCTGAGGTGTTAAAAGCACTTTCAGACTGACTGTCTCCTGAGGTCAGGATATGGTGATGTTGTTCTGCTCCTTCTTTGTAATTATGAGGACTGCCTGGGGAGAGGTGTTAATTCCATCCTAGTGACAGAGCTGCAGATGTGACTTTTGTCCTGCTACCCCAGAAACAGAATGCTAATGAACTTCCTTCTCAATTTACTTTGGGAGATAAAAGCTGTTTTGAGAACAAACACTGTGGATCTTCAGGATTTGAATAAACCCTGAGACTGCCTTCCTATATTGCTTTGTGAACTGTGTATCAATTATTCTCCTCCCTCCTCCCCAGTCTAGAGAGAGAGTTTATGTTGTGGTTGGACCCTGACAGACCAGGCAACCCAACAGTAGGCAAAGAGCCCCACTAGCAGGCACCATAGTCAGGGACTCACCCACTCACACATTCAGGAGTCTCATAAAAATATAATATTAAGCGATATACTGTATGCATAAAGGACCTAGTGCAGCCCAGAGGTGGCCTTGTACTTGTTGTATCTGCCTCTAGGAGTTCATATGAGGCTTGTTCATTTGATTTAGAGGGCCTTGTTTCCCAGATGTCCTCCAACCATGTTTGTTCTTATTCTTTTTTCTCCTCTTTCATAGGGTTCCCTGTGTTCTGAAGAGAGGGATTTAATGGAGACATCCCCTTTAGAACTGTGTGTTTCAAGAATTGTCTTTGCCATGTTCTCTGTGCAGATGTACCCATCTGCAGCAGGAAGGATCTTCTCTGAGTATGGTCAAATAAGGCCCTGTTGTCTGAGCAGCATATCATCAGAAGTCATTTCATCATTACATTTTTTCCTTTTTATGACTATTTTTTCCCTTTTTATGATTAGTTTTGTTCCATGGGTTCTTGGAATATCTAGTCACTCAAACAACACATGATAATTTAATTAAATGCTAAAAGAGCCTTTGATAAAATCCAACATTCCTTCATGATGAAAGTCTTGGAGAGATCAGGGATATAAGGAACAAAGCTAAACATAATAAAAGCAATATAAAGCAAGACCACAGACAACATCAGCTTAAATGGAGAGAAACTCAAAGTGATCCCACTGAAATAAGAACAAGATAAGGCTGTCCACTCCCTCCATATCTATTCAATATAGTACTAAAAGTTCTAACTAAAGCAAGAAGGCTACAAATGGAGTTTAAGGGGATACAGATAGGAAAGGAAGAAATTAAACCTTCCCTATTTGCAGCTAATATTATTTCATACATGAGTGACCCCAAAAATTCTACCATGAAACTCTTACAGCTGATAAACACTCTCAGTAATGTGGCTGGATACAAAATTAACTCAAAAATCAATATCCTCCTATATGCAAATGAGAAGTGTGCTGAGAAAGAAATAAGAAATACAACACTTTTTACAAATGCCAAAATTGTATAAAATTACTTGGTAGAAACTGTAACCATACAAGGAAAATACCTGTATGGCAACAATTTTACAAGTCTTTGAAGAAAGAAATTAGAGAAGACATGAGAAAATGGAAAAGTCTCCCATGTTCATGGATAATTAGGATTAACATAGCAAAAATGGCAATCTTACCAAAAGCAATCTATAGATTCAACACAATCCCCATAAAATCCCAACATAATTCTTCAAAGTTGTCAAAAGAGAAAATTTCTCTCCATATGGAAAAACAATAACCCAGAATAGCTACAAAATTCTGTACCAAAAAGGAGCTTCAGGAGGTATCACCATCTCTGATTTCAAGTTCTACTTTAGAGCTATAATAATAATAAAAGCAGCTTTGCATTGGCATAAAAGTGATTTTATGTGTCAATGGAATTCAATCAGATATCATGACATAAAACCACACAACTGTAAGCAACTGATTTTTGACAAAGGAGCCAAAATTATACAATGGAACAAAGAAAGCATCTTCAACAAATCATTCTGTTATAACTGCATGTTAACTTCTAGAAGAATTCAAATAGAATTCAAAAAAAAAAGAAAGGAGGTTCTGCTCTAAACAAAGAATTCTCAACAAAAGAACCTCAAATGGTTAAAATACAAATAAGGAATAGTTCAACATTCTTAACTGTAACATGAAGGGGCCTGCTTGTTGGGGTTTATGTCCTGCCCAGTTCCCCACAGCCGGCAAGCCCCAAAGAAAATCACATAGAAATATCCATAAATTATAAAACTGATCGGCCCATTAGCTCAGGCTACTTATTAGCTCTTGTAGTTTATATTAACCCATTATTCTTATTTATTAGCCACATGGCTCAGTACCTTTCTCAGCAGGGCTGCTCACATCTTGCTTCTGTGATTTGGGTAGAACTGTGGAGGGAGCTTCCTGTTTTCCAGAATTCTCCTGTTTTCATTGCCCTGCCTCTACTTCCTGTCTGGTTGACCTGCTTATACTTCCTGCCTGGCCAATCAGTGTTTATTTAAAACATTATTGATAGAATACAGACAATTTTCCCTCACCACTTCCTCCTTTTTTAAAAACAAAGGAAAATAGCCATAGTCCATTTGTTGGGAATGTGGGCATAGTATTCCAGGCTTCTTCCAGCTGGTTGGGGGTGCTGATAATCTTATGTGGACCTAAAGAATATTTAGAATTATCATCAAGTCCTGACTGGAGTATCTTGTGAGTCTTGATCATCTCAGGCAGCAGTCTTGAATCTATTCTGGGTGTAGAACTTAGACATCTGGGCCATCTGTTCTTAATGGAGGTTTTTCAGGTAGTCTTCCTTGATCAAACCTGATTTTTCTTAGCTCAGAATGAATCCACAGCCTCTCATTTCCTGTGGAAACAAAAGCAAATCCTCTTCTCCAAAGTAACATACATTTTTAATTCAATTTTGAAGCCAAGGTATTTTCAAAATACCTATCATGGATTAATTCAGCAGCACTTATAAGCAAATATCTTTTAGCAGCTATTGCTCCTTCCTCAACATTAAAACAATTCAAAGAGAGCATACCAGCATACAGTATCAAGATTATCTGTGTATTTTCCAGCTTTATGTGGCTTTACTTTAACCTATATTTCTTTTATTTTTACTTTTAACTTTTAGCTTTTTGAGACAGGTTCTCTGTGTATCTTTGTCCTGGAACTCCCTCTGTAGACCAGGCTAACCTTGAACTCACAGAGATCTGTGACTCCCCAGTGCTGGGATTAAAGGTGTCTGCCACCACACCTTGAATTTACAGAGGTCTGTCTGCCTCTGCTTCCCAAACTTTGGGATTAAAGGCATGTGCTACCACACCTTGAACTCACAGAGATCTATCTGTCTGCCTCTGCCTCCCAGGCATTGGGGTTAAAGGTGTGTACCACCACACCCAACTATTCTCTTTCTTTCTTTCTTTCTTTCTTTCTTTCTTTCTTTCTTTCTTTCTTTCTTTCGGACTTTAACCTTTAGCGTGTATATATTTTTAACACACAGTAAAACATTTAGAGATTTTCTTCATCTTTGAATCTATCTTTACTGCATATCTCTCTTTTTACTGACCACATGAACCTTTAATTTACTAAGCAATATGGGTAGGATTAAAGCCATGGCTTTGACAGCTGGATCCAGCCCATTCCATAGCTTTCTGCCATTCCAGCCTCATGGCAGAGGTACTGACTGTAACCGTGTTTATTGCTCCAACCCTATGAAATTTCAAAGTCCCTGCCAGCAAGCAAGTTGCAGCATTCTGCTCACAGACCACACTCAAGTGTTTTGTAGTCAGACTGCCTGCCTGAAAAGATCAGAGTTTTCTTCTTGACAAAAACTGGCCTTTGGGCAAAGAAATGACCATGCCTCAACCACTGACAAGAAATAGTATCCAGAAATGGATAAAAAGGACTGTCAAATCTTGCCAAGACAGGGTAAGACAGTTTTGAAAAATTTCTTGTCTTTGAAAATGGCCTGTCAGTTATTCTAGGCTATAGCCAAAGTTGGTAGCTTCAACGTTACAAAATGAAAATTTGGGTGATTGCTCAGGAAGCTAATTGTCTCTGTCATATATTGCTCGCTTTGGAAGGTACTTTATTGTACTTCCTGCCTGCTCAAGTAATATTATCTTCCATCTCAGGCCTTTGATAGGGTTGAAGATTAGATAGTCATAGTTACTGCCCTCTTAAGATCTAGCCAAGCCATTTCCTATACAAGACTTAGATTCCATAGGATAGAATGTTTATTAAAACATTTAGCATATGTTCCTTGCTTAATATTGTTTATGGTTATTGTAATTCTAATATTACACTTAATATCTGTTCCTAATGTATATTGTTTTATATTGGGTTTAGAACTATCTTACTTAAACAAAAGGGGTAGGTGCTATGGGAGCTCCTCCCGCTCCTTCATCCCATAGACTTTAAGATACCAGCCCACTTGGGCATTGTCTCATTTGCTTTAAAAAAGCAACCATAGCCCCGTAGCCCTGTGCCCTCTCTCTTTTGCTTCTGGCTCCACTTCTGGCTACTATACTCGTTTCCTGATCACACAGAGGGCTGTTGTCTGGGATGGTGATCTGTAAGATTTTTCCCTTTAAATAAATAACTATTTTATTAATCATAATTCCAAACTGGTGTGGGATTGTTTGGGACTTTTGCCTTAACTTAACTATTAGGGAAATGCAAATCAAAATGACTCTTAGATACCATTTTATACCTGTCAGAATGGTTAAGATCAAAACACTCATGACAGCTTATGCTGGAGAGGATATGGAGTAAGGGGAACACTCTTCTACTGCTGGCAAAAGCTCAGACTTTTCCAGTCTGCAATATAGAAATCAATATTGCAGTTTCTCAGAAAAATGGAAATCAATCTACCTCAAGATCCAGCTATATCAACTTTGTACACACATTCAAAGTATGCTCAAACATACTACAAGGACACTTGCTCAACTATGTTCATAGTAGCATTATTTGAAATAGCCAAAACCTGGAGACAATCTAGATGTCCCTCAACTGAAGAACTGACAAGGAGAATGAGGTACATTTACACAATGGAGTATTACTTGGCTATAAAAATGATAATGACCTCATGAAATTTTCAGGTAAATGTATGGAAGTATAAAAAAATCTTTCTGAGTGAGGTAAACCAGACTCAGAAAGACAAACATTGTATGTACTCATTCACAATCGGATATAAGTGGTAAAGTACTTGATCATCAATAGCCACGGAGAGGCTAGATATCAAAGCGGGTCCAAAGATTGGTGCCTGGATTTCCCTGGGAAGGGGAAATAGAAGAGACCTCCTGAGTGAACTAGGAATGAGAGTTGCAGAATGGCAAGATGGGAACTTGAGGGGCTGGGCATGGGAGGCAAGATGGGAGTAAGAGGGAGCTGGAGGAAGAACAAAAGAGATGTCTTGATGGGAAACATTTCAGGAGTTAGGGAGAAACTGGTGCCAGGGAAGCTCCCAGAAATCCATAAGGAGGACCCCAGTTAAGAGTTAGTGGAGAGGGTGCCTGAACTGGTTGTCTGCTGTAATCAGATTGGTGATTATCCTAATTATCATCAAAGAGCCTTTAGGCAGTGGCTGATGGAAGTAGCTGCAGAGATGCAGAGATTCATAGCTAATCACTGGGCCTAGTTCTTGGAGTCCCCCTGAAGAAAGGGAGGAGGATTATATGACACAAATCAAGGTCATGATGGGGGAACCCCCAGAGACCATTGACCTGAGCTCGTGGGATCACATAGACTCGGGACAAACAGTTAGTATCCACTTGCATGGGACCAACTTAGGCCCTTTGCATGCATGTGATAAATGTGTAGATAGGTGCGTTTGTAAGACTGCTATCAGTGAGATCTGGACCTGTCCCTGGTGCTTATGTGGCTTTTGAGAACCTGTTCCCCATAGTGAATGACCTTTCCCAACCCTGATGCAAAGTCTGCCTCCATAATGACACTCTTTCTCAAATAAGACCACAACTTTACCAACAAGGCCACAGCTTCTAATATTGCCATCATTCTCTAGGGGCCAAGCATTCACAGGCATGGGTTTTTGGGTACAATTACTATTCAAACCACCGCAGGACATATTATATCATTGACAGTAATATTCTAAGATGAGTGAATATTCTATACTTCTTGAATAATAAGGATAAATAATAAAATAATTTCTCTGCAGAGAGATTAGAATACCTTTTCTTTTGCTCTCTCTCTCTCTCTCTCTCTCTCTCTCTCTCTCTCTTTCTTCATTGCTTCCTTTTTTCAAGGCAGGGTTTCTCTGTAACTTTGGAGCCTGTCCTGAAACTTGCTCTGTAGACCAGCCTCTCCTCAAACTCACAGAGATCTACCTATTTCTGTCTCTAAAGTGCTGGGATTAAATGTGCATGCCACCACCATCTGGCCACCTTTTATTTTAAACCTATCCAGAAATCATTTAATCTTCTGTCTGCTGTTGTTCTTCATAGTTTAATTATGGATGTCTTGTGTCCCTTTGCTCCTCTGTTTTGTCTTAAACAAGAAGTTTTCCTGTCCAGCTCCCTAAAATGTGTTTTTATTACAGGCACCTTGGCAAGTTTCTTTATCAAGAGAAAATAGAGTGCTAAAATATTTGTGTAGTATAAACAATACTGGATTTTATTATGACATTTACACACATATATGTATATTTCAGTATATATAATGTTTATATGAATCAAAGCTACTTGACAATTGATTGGGTAGAGTAAAGGGATTGTAAAAAAAAAACCAAGATAGGTGAAGAACAAAAGAAAAAATGAAGTCAATAAGAGTAAGGAACCATTATATGTGTATCTATTAAATATTATATATTTCGTATATGCGAGTGAATAGGTATTTAAGCTTAATACTTAATATGAGAAAACATATGTGATGTTTGTTTTCTTGAAATTTCTGGCATCAATGTGTGTTCCTTTTCCCTACATTCGCCTCAGCATTTGTTCTTCTTTGTTTTCTTGATTTTCCCCTCTCTGACTGGAGAAGGTATGAGTTCAGTATTCTTTTTTTAATATTTAAAAATTTCCATCTCCTCCCCCCTCCTCCCCCTTCCATCCCCTCCCCTCCTGCTCCTGTACCAGGAGGTCCATTCAGAGGGGTAAGTGTGTGCCTCCCTAGTTCGCCTGATGCCCCGGGAACTGAGTACAGGCATCCTACAATCCCCTAAAATTTCTGGCCATTCAGTGGGGCTTCTCCCTGGCTACTGGCTTTCTCTATTTATCCCACCTCAGCTTTCCTCCCAAGCACCCCTTTCCATCTGCAGGGTCCTAGGATCCCTTAACTCTGCCTGCCTTGGGGCTGAGGGTCTGGGGGCACAGTAGTGAGTGCTACTGCTACAGGGGTTTCTTTTTTCCACATGAGCCAGCACCTACCAAGCCCGCAGTTTTGACTGTGAGAACGTTGGCCAGCAAGAGGCCTTGCTCCAGTACCAGGAGATCCATCCAGAGGGATAAATATGTGCCCACCCAGCTGTCTAGATGCCCTGAGAATGGAGTACAGGCTTCCTCCAATTCTCTAAACATTCCTGGTCATCAGTGGGGTGACTCACTGGCTACTGGCTTTCTCTGGTTTGTAGAAGGAGCAGCGGGCTGCTTCCTGCCACCCGGCTCCTGGCTGCCTGGCTAGCTTATGCCCCAAAATAACAACACACAAACTGTATTCTTTTAAACACTCCCTGGCCCATTAGTTTCAGCCTCTTATTAGCTAATTCTCACATCTTGCTTTAACCCATATTTAGTAATGTGTGTAGCACCACGAGGTCGTGGCTTACCAGGAAAGATTCAGCATGTCTGACCTGGCAGCTGGCTCCATGGTGACTGTCCCAGAGACCAGAGGCATGGCATCTGTTTGAAGCATTTGCTTCACTCCCAGCATCGTGTTCTGTCTACTCCGCCCACCTATGTTCTGACCTATCAGGCCAAGCAGTTTCTTTATTAATTAACCAATGAAATTATCAGATAGATAGAAGACACACCTACATCACTGGTTATCCCATCCCATCTTGCCACCAACCATTCCTTTCCATCTGCAGGGTTCTTAAACCACCATCATAGCCTACTTCGGTGTGGAGGGGATCTGAGAGCCAACTCCAGTGCTGAGGGGACCTAAGAGAGGGTAAACAAAGGAAAACTCCCAAATAAACAGTTTGCCAAAGCAAACATTGGACCAAGATGCCAGGGCTCTCCTGATCACATTTGAAGGAAGAGATAGGCAGGCACCAATGCAAGAATTCCTCCAACAACCTGAAAAGAAACATGATAACACCAGAATCCAGTGAACATGCAACAGGAAGACTTGAACACCCTAACCCAGAAGAAGTAGAAGAAATCGACATTAAATGTAATATTGTGAACGTGATAGAGACTCTTAAATAGTATATAAAAAATTCCCTTAAAAATGGATGAAAAGTCTAACAAAAAGTTAGAAGAAATCAATAAATCCCTCAAAGATACCCAAGAAAACCAAGAAAAAGCAATCAAGCAGGTAATGGAAATAGTTCAAGACTTGAAAAATGAAATAGAGGCAATGAAGAAAACACAAACTGAGGGATGGCTGGATATGGAAAATCTGGGTAAAGGAACAGGAACTACAGATACAAGTATAACCAAGAGAATACAGGAAAGAGAAGAAAGAATCTCAGATGCTGAAGATACTTTAGATGAAATAAACTCATTCATAAAAAATACAGCAAATCCTACAAATTCTTAACACAAAACATCCAGGAAATCTGGGACACCATGAAAAAGTTAAACCTAAGAATAATAGGGGAAGAAGAAGGAGAATTACAGCTCAAAGGCCCAGAATATATATTCAACAAAATTATAGAAGAAAACTTACCCAACCAAAAGAAGGATATTCCTATGAAGGTACAAGAAGCATACAGAACACCCAATAGACTAGATCAAAAAAAAATCCTTTCGCCATATAATAATCAAATACCAAAACATACAGAATAAAGAAAGAATATTAAGAGCTGCAAAGGAAAAAGGTCAAGTAACATATAAATGTAAACCTATCAGAATTACATCTGACTTTTCAATGGAACCCATGAAAGCAAGTAGGTCCTGTCTAGATGTGCTGCAGACACTAAAAGACCATGGATGCAAGCCCAAACTACTATACCCAGCACAACTTTCTTTCACCATTGATGGAGAAAACAAAATATTCCAGGACAAAAACTAATTTAAATAATAATAATATTTAAATAATAGCCACAAACCCAGCCTTACAGAAAGTACTAGAAGGAAAACCACAAACCAAGGAAGCCAACACCACCCATAATAACAAAAGTATCTGAAAACCCTCCACCATCACAACACGAAGAAGAGAAAAACACAAACTCTACCACCAAAAAATAAAATAACCAGAGTTAACAACCACTGGTCAGTAATATCACTTAATATCAAAGGACTCAATTCACTTATAAAAAGGCACAGGTGAAGAGAATGGATATGAAAACAGGATCCAACATTCTGCTATTTACAAGAGACACACCTCAACCACAAAGACAGACAGACATCTCAGAATACAAGGTTGGGAAAAGGTTTTTTAATCAAATAAACCTAAGAATCAAGTGGGTGTGGCTATATGAATATCTAAAAAAATTAACTTCAAACTAAAATCAATCAGAAGAGATGGAGAAGAACAATTTATACTCATAACAGGAAAAATTCATCAGGAGGAAGTTTCAGTCCTGAATATCTATGCCCCTAAAATAAAAGCACCTACATATGTAAAAGAAACATTAGTAGAACTCAAGGCAGTCATCAAACCACACACACTAAAGTAGGAGGTTTCAACACTCCTCTCTCACCAATGGAAAGGTCAATCAGACAGAAACTTAATGGAGAAATAAGAGAACTAAGAGAGGTAATGAATCAAATGGACTTAACAGACCTCTATAGAATATTCCACCGAAATAGGAAAAAATACACCTTCTTCTCAGTATCTCATGGAACCTTCTTAAAAATTGATCAAATACTCAATAACAAAGCAGGCATCCACAGATACAAAAAAATTTCTGTAACCTCCTGTGTACTATTGGATCACCATGGAATAAAGTTAGAATTCAACAACAATTATAACCACAGAAAGCCTACAAACTCTTGGAAACTGAACGGTCAACTACTGAACCACCCCTGGGTCAGAGAAGAAATAAAAAAATGACATTCAATTCTTCCTTGAATTCAATGAAAATAAAGACACAACATACCTAAACCTATGTGAAACTAAGAAAGCAGTGCTAAGAGGATAGTTCATAGCACTAAGTGTCGACATAAAAAATAACTGAGAAAGCTCACATTAGAGACTTAACAGCACAGCTGAAAGCTCTAGAAAAAAGAAACAGATTAACCCAGGAGGAGTAGAACACTGGAAATAATCAAACTGAGGGCTGAAATCAACAAAATAGAAACACAGAAAACAATCCAAAGAATCAATGGAACAAAGAGCTAGTTCTTTGAGAAAATCAACAAGATTTAGAAACCTCTATCCAAGCTAATCAAAAGGCAGAGAACACACAACTTAACAACATCAGAAATGAAAAGGGGGACATAACAACAGACACTGAGAAAACTCAGAGAATTATTAGGTCTTACTACAAAAACCTGTATGCCACAAAGTTGGAAAATGTAAAAGAAATGAACTTTTTAAAGATAAGTACTATATACCATAATTAAATCAAGACCAGGGGAACAATTTAAGTAGACCTATAAATCATAAGGAAATAGAAGCTGTCATAAAAAAACCTTCCAGCCACAAAAAGCCCAGGAACAGAAGGTTTTAATGCAGAATTCTACCAGAACTTCCAAGAAGAGCTGATACCTATACTGCTTAATGTGTTGTACATAAGAGAAACAAAAGAGTCATTGCCAGACACTTTTTATGAAGCTACAGTCACCCTAATTCCAAAACCACACAAACACCCAACCAAGAAAGAGAATTACAGTCCAATCTCACTCATGAACATCGATGCAAAAATTCTCAATATATTTCTGGCAAACAGAATCCAAGAACACATCAAAAAAGTGATCTGTTATGATCAAGTAAGCTTCATCCCAGAGATGCAGGGCTGGATCAACATACAAAAATCTATCAATGTAATCCATCATATAAATAAACTGAGAGAAAAAAACATATGATTATTCCATTAGATGCTGAAAAAGTATTTGACAAAATTCAACACCCTTTTATGCTAAAGGTCTTGGAGAGGTTAGGGATACAAGGTTCATATCTAAATATAATAAACACTATTTACAGCAAGCCGACAGCTAACATCTAATTAAATGGAGAGAAACTCAAAGCCATTTCACCAAAATCAGGAACATGACATGGTGGTCCACTCTCTCCATGTCTCTTCAATATAGTGCTTGAAGCTCTAGCAATAGCAATAAGACAACATGAGGGGATCAAGGGGATTCGAACTGGAAAGGAAGAATTTAACTTTCTTACATAAGCAACCCCAAAAACTCTACCAAAGAACTCCTACAGCTGATAAACACCTTTAGTAATATGGCAGGATACAAGATCAACTCCAAAAAAATCAGTTTCCCTCCTATACACAAAGGATAAACAAGCAGAGAGGGAAATCAGGGAAGCATCACCTTTCACGATAGCCACAAATAGCATAAATTATCTTGGGGTAACTCTAACCAAGGAAGCAAAAAATCTTGACAAGAACTTTAAGTCTTTGAAGAAAGAAATTGAAGAGGATACCAGAAAATGGAAGGATCTCCCTTGCTCTTGGATTGGGATGATCAACACAGTAAAAATGGCAATACTACCAAAAGCAATCCATAGATTCAGTGCAATCTCCATCAAAATCCCATCAAAATTCTTCACAGACCTTGAGAGAACAATAATCTACTTTATATGGAAAAACAAGAAACCCAGGATAGCCAAAACAATGTTATACAATAAAGGAACTTCTGGAGGCATTGCCATCCCTGACTTCAAACTCTATTACAGAGCTACAGTATTGAAAACAGCTTGGTAGTGGCATAAAAACTGAGAAGTTGACCAATGGAATCGAATAGAAGACCCGGATACTAACCCACCAACCTATGAACACTTGATTTTCGACAAAGGGGCTAAAAGTATACAATGGAAGAAAGAAATCATCTTCAACAAATGGTACTGGCATAACTGGGTGTCAACCTATAGAAGAATGAAAAAAGATCCATATCTATCACCATGCACAAAACTCACATCCAAATGGGTTAAAGACCTCAATATTACTCGGAACACACTGAACCTGATAGAAGAGTAAGTGGGAAGTACTCTACAATGTAGTGTGGAGCTGCGGGCAGCTTCCAGCCGCCCTGCTCTCAGCCTCCTGGCTAGCTTATGCCCCGAAATAACATCACACAAATTGTATTCTTTTAAACACTGCCTGGCCCATTATTTTCAGGCTCTTATTCACATCTTGACTAACCCATATCTAATAATCTGTGTAGCACCACAAAGTGGTGCCTTACCAGGTAGATTCTAACGTGCGTCCATCTTGGGCTGGAGCTTCATCGCATCTGGCTCCCTGAGCAGAGGCATGGCAGTCTGTCTAACTTAGGAGAGGTGTAGCATCTGACTGAGCCATCTACCTCACTTCCTTCTTCCTGTTCTGTCTACTCTGCCCACCTAAGGGCTGGCCAATCAAATGGGCCAGGCAGTTTCTTTATTAGCCAATGGGAATCCTCCATCACTACAACATATGGGCATAGGAGACCACTTCCTATGTACAATCCCAGCAGCACAGGCATTAGGGGCAACACTGAATACATGGGACCCCCTGAAACTGAGAAGGTTCTGTAAAGCAAAGGACACTGTCATTATGACAAAAGGGCTACCTGCTGACAGGTAGAAGATCTTCACCAACCCTGCCACAGACTGTGGTCTGATCTCCAAAATATATAAAGAACTCAAGAAACTAGACTTTAAAATGCTAATTAACCCAATTAAAAAATGGGGCTCTGAACTGAACAGAGAATTATCAACAGAAGATGTTCAAATGGCCAAAAGACACTTAAGGTCATGCTCAACCTCTTTAGCAATCAGGGAAATGCAAATCAAAACAACTTTGAGATACCATCTTACACCTGTCAGATTGACTAAAATAAAAAACACCAATGATAGCCTTTCCTGGAGAGGTTGTGGAGTAAGGGGTACACTCATCCATTGCTGGTGGGAATGCAAACTTGTGCAACCACTTTGGAAAACAGTGTGGTTGTTTCTCAGGAAATTGGGGATCAACCTACCCCAGGACCCAGCAATACCACTCCTGGGAATATATCCAAGAGATGCCCTACCATATTACAAAAGCATTTGTTCAACTATGTTTATAGCAGCATTATTTGTAATAGCCAGAACCTGGAAACAACCTAGATGCCCTTCAATAGAAGAATGGATAAAGAAACTGTGGAATATATACATATTAGAGTACTACTCAGAGGTAAAAAACAATGACATCTTGAATTTTGCATGCAAATGGATGGAAATAGAAAACACTATGCTGAGTGAGGTAACCTAGACCCAAAAAGATGAACATGGAATGTACACACTCATAATTTGTTTCTAGCCATAATTAAAGGACATTGAGCCTATAAAAAAAGAAAAAAAATTAAAAAGAGAAATTCTTTTTATCTAAGTTACAGCCAAATCTGACGTGCAGAACACTATGCAGCCTGGAAACATCTCTCTGTATGGCTGCAGAAATCCGCCATGCTTTCTGCCTGCCTAAGCCTGATTCTGCCATCTGCCCAGGTGCAGGCAGGGAGCTCTGAACCATTGGCATGATCTCAGACTACTTTCTTTCTGATATCGAGCAGGAACACAAACATCCAGTCCCATAAACGCTATTGAAATGCTTTATAGCCAGAGTTTGCACTGGTGGAACAGTCCAGGAAGCTGCATTTTAAAACCATGTAGCTTTTTTCCTGTTGAGGCTATGTCAGGAATATTTCTCTGAAGCACACTCTAGCAAACAGCAAAAAGCTGTGTTAAACTCTCTCTCCTTTTTTAAAGCCTTCTCAGGTTTTTAAGTGGACTTAGCAGACCATGTAGGGCGCCATTCTGTAGATGGCAGGATGGGCTGCAATCCCACCACCCAGCTAGCTTTACAGCCGAAATAATTACACGGAAACTGTATTCTTTTAAACACTGCCTGGCCCATTAGTTCCAGCCTCTTATTGGCTAACTTTTACATCTTGATTAACCCATTTCTAATAATCTGTGTACCACAACGAGGTGGTGGCTTACTTGGAACAATTCTAGCCTACATCCATCTCCGGTTGGAGAAGCATGGCGACTGACTGACTCTGCTTCCTTCATTCCACAATTCTGTTCTGTCTTCCCTGCCTATCTATCTAAATCCTGCCCTACCAAAAGGCAAGGCAGTTTCTTTATTAACCAATGAAAGTAACACATAAAAAGATGAGCCTCCTCCATCAAGGACCAGATGGTTTGAATGCAGAATTCTACCAGAACTTCCAAGAAGAGTTAATACCTATTCACCTTAATGTGTTTCACAAAATAGAAACAAAGAGTCATTGCAAAACTCCTTTTGTGAATCTATACTTACCCTGATACCAAAACCACACAAAGACTCATCGCAGAAGAAGAATTACAGAACAATTTCACTCATGAACATTGATACAATAATTCTCAATAAAATACTGGCAAACCAAATCTAAGAACACATGCAAAACTTGCCCATTATGATCAAGTAGGCTTCATTCCAGAGATGCAGGGCTGGTTCAACATACAAAAATCTATCACTATAACCCATCATATATATAAAATGAAAGAAAAAACCTATGATCCTGTCAGTAGATGCTGAAAAAGAATGTGAAAAAATTCAACACCCCTTTTTGAAAAGCTCTTGCACAGATTAGGAACACAATTTTATACCTAAATACAGTAAAAGCAATATACAGCAAGCTGACAGCTAACATCAAATTAAATGGAGAGGACATCAAACGCATTCCACTAAAATGAGGAACAAGACAAGACTGTACACTCTCTCCATACCTCTTCACGACAGTGCTTGAAGTTCTAGCAATAGCAATAAGACAACATAAGGAGATCAAGTGGACTTGAATCTGAAAGGAAGGAGTCAAACTTTCGTTATTTGCAGATGATACGATAGTGTATATAAGCGACCCCAAAAACTCTACCAAAGAACTCCTACAGCTGATAAATACCTTTAGGAATTTGGCAGGATACAAGATCAACTCAAAAGAATCCATAGCCATCCTATACACAAAGAACAAAGAAGCTGAGAGAGAATTCAGAGAAACATCGCCTTTCATGATAGCCACAAATAGCATCAAGTATCTTGGGATAACTCTAACCAAGGAAGTGAAGAATCTATTTGACAAGAACTTTAAGTCTTTGAAGACAGAAATTGAAGAGTATACCAGAAAATGGAAGGATCTCCCATGCTCTTGGATTGGGAGGATCAACATAGTAAAAATGGCAATTCTACCAAAAGCAATCCATAGATTCAGTGCAATCTCCATCAAAATCCCAACAAAATTCTTCACAGACCTTGAGAGAACAATAATCAACTTTATATGGAGGAACAAAAATCTCAGGATAGCCAAAACAATCCTATAGAATAAAGGAACTTCTGGAGGCATTACCATCCCTGACTTCAAACACTATTACAGAGCTACATTAATGAAAACAGCTTGGTATTGGCATAAAAAGAGAGACATTGACCAATGGAATCAAAGACCTGTATATTAACCCACAAACTTATGAAAACCTGATTTTTGACAGAGGAGCTAAAGGTATACAACGGAAGAAAGAAAGCATCTTTCTTTACATATGGGCAACACAACTAGAATTTGAATTTCAATTTCAAATAACTCAACATGCCTCACTGTCAATATAAGATAATATCTTAGTTTATGAATATGTCTTTTAAATGTGGCATGTTGGATCTGCTAGATACAGCAATGAAATATTGACAAGTGTGCACTAGTACCTTACATGATAAATCTTGAAAACAAGCAAACCCGAGACTTTTCCAAAAGCACATCCATCTGTATCAACTCAAATCCCTACGTTAAAATTGGTTTAGAAGTTTCTTTCCTCCACTTTCTGTTTTTGAGGAGCAGATTGTAAAAACATCAGTTTAACTTGTGCTACATGGTAGCGGTTTGTTTTTTTAAACCAAAGACAGCTCTGCCAAATTTGTTGATCTTCTGCTTCATCTATTCAAGTTGAATACAGGGTCAAGCTGCTGTAGCTGTCACTGTAGGAAACTTGATCATGCCTATATCACTGTCATCATGAAAATGTTCCAGTCTCCAGAGCAGTGCTCTTACCCTCTATCACTTCCTGCCTAAATCCAAGTTAAGAATCCATGGTTTCCATTGGGTTTTAGCACAGTTTGATTCTACATGGTCCTTTCCTTTCCATGTCACAGTAGCTGTTCACAAGCACATTAAATATAGGGATGTTCTGCTCTTATCACCCACACACTTACAAAAGTGGCTTCACAATTTGTTTGTTGTGTTTGTTTTACTATGCCAGCTCACAAAAAAACAGTTCTCATTTCTAAGCATGGTACTTTACAATTTTGAGTGCCTTAATACAACAGTGCACTGGAAAAGTACTGAGCCTCTACAAAATAGCATTACCTTTTGAAACAAACAAATGTGATTTTTTTTTACTTAAACAAGCATAGGCTTTTTAATATTTCCACAAGATAAATATCTCAATGAAACTCTATGTTCACTCTATTGTGTGCCACAGTGATGGGCTTAGGACAGTTAATATACTTAGAAGATCCTAACTGTTTAGTGTTATTTACAGTGGTATGTCCATCATCCCCTAATCTGGAAGGTGAACAAACAATACTCAGAATGTGACTGAATGTGTGTCAATAACTGGGAATGGTATAGTTTTAATTAATCACTTACTCAACACATAATGGAACTTAGTCTTGAGTGGGAATTTTCTTCATGCCCCTCTTATGGCTTGGGAAACTTAAAAGAGCTCAACGTGATAAAGGAGCCCCTGCTAAGGCAGATCTTGTGGTAGCAAAGCGATAATGACAAGTGTACATGGGTAAATTATCAGTAACAGGCTAACAATTATCTGGTATTGAAATCAAACACTGAAGTCCTAAATCATTGCTTCTGAAATATTCTTTCTATCCTGAAAGAGAAACTAGAGAAAAGACACGATTCCCTCAGAAAGCAATGACTCGATTCAGATTGTGACTTTATATTTAAGCACTGCTCAAAAACATGGAGATAAAGCAAGTGATTTCCATTTGCCCATCACTATTCCAGCTACACATCTTTGAGAGTTCTGTGCTCATTAAATTACCCTATCTCTGTTCCCAGAAGATAAGACGGCCCTGCGACAAATGGGACAGGTGCTATTCTCGGCTAACCAGCGGTCGATGCAGTGGACGTGGTACTCATGGGAGCAAGGTAGCTTACAAAGTTTGTTGCCTTCCCTATATTCAGTAATGCAAATAGTACATATCTTCAATGCATCATTTTCACCAAAACTTCTGATTGCCAGGTTATTAAACTGTTCTTTGCTAAGTCCTCTAGGTTGGTGGTTGTCGTTAAAAGGATAAATTCGGGTTCCTTCGTTACCTCCTTCAAACATCTCTGAGTTACGTTCTGAACTTTCACTGTTGGAAGTGGAGCCAGGGTTGGAGCTGGAGCCGGAAGCAGAGCTGTGAGCACCAGAGCTCCATCTTCCACTCCATGGAAGCTCACTAAAACTTGTTGTTCTCTGCCCTAACGTGGTTTGAATTGGAACAGATGTAGTTTCCCTTGATCCAGGATTGAAGATGGTAAGGGTGAAAAACCCGTCTGAGCTCACATAGGTTCTCCCAACTGCAAGTTCAGAAAGTGTCAAGGTGCTTGTAAAACCTTCATCTTCTCTTTCGTAAGTGACCGTGTTGTTTGGTGTCTGAGACATTGACTGAGTTCTGGTAACTATACTATCTCTCTGCTGGTATTCTCCCAGCAGAACTCTTATTCTGATTTGCAGTTCTATGGGTTGAGGCCTTTCACCAGATCCTGCCGCTTCACCATTGGTATTCATGTCTGAAGAACTTGTCCCTTGAGCGGCAGAATTTCTTGACCCAGAATCCGCAAAAAGACCTCTACCTAGCAACTCAGGTCCCGTTATCTGCTGTCTCAAAGTCCCATGGCGAGGGGCTCTAGAACTTCCCTCGATCTCGTTTACCAAAGGGTGCTCAAAAGTCTGAGATGAGATGCTATGATGAGATCTTCGTCGAATTTCATTTCCTGGGTACAGAGATCTACTTCCTTGATCTCTGACTCTGGTTCTTCCCTGATGTTCGGGTTTCCAGTTTCCTGCCCTCCTCTGACATTTGGTGGATGGCACTTCTGTTAATGCTTCAGCAGAACTGCATTCTGAAGTAGGTGGTCTGGCAGATGATGTCTCACATGCTGAATTTTCCATTTGCCTTTGACTGCTGCTGTCCATGTTTTCTACACTAAAACGTGTAGCAGATGGTTCATTTTCATTTTCTGGGGTTTGGCTTCCATTATAATGGTTAACATTTGTCTCTAAACTGAATGTGAAATCACCACTGTTTGTATTATTCTGGCTCACTGCCCTCCAGGACTGATTTCCTCTCTGACCACTTCTTGTTGTATTGCCAGTCTGTCTGACAGAGTTACGACAGTCTATTATGGAATCACTATTGGATGCGTCATCTGAAGATTCTCCACGTCTATTTTCTTCTGAGCTCTGCTGTGGCGGAGGCCCCACTTTAATTTGATGTAGTCCTCTGAGCAGCTCCTCCTCAGTACTTTGACTTGGGGTGCCTCGCAAATTGTTGTCTCTCATAAGTCGATAGTCTTCTCCGCTCAGATTATTTACAAATCGATAGAAAGCTTCTTCCCGATCCAATTGATCCATTTGCCTTCTGCGCTGTGCTGCAGATTGGTCATTTCCTTTATGGCTAGAATCTGAGTTTTCCATCTTGATGAATAGGTGAAGAATTATTTGTCTGTTATGACATAGTACTGAAATCCAATCAACTGGACTTTCAATTTTCTTCACTAGGCTTCGATGGTCTGGCCAGGAGGGGACTGGCTGGGCTCTGCTGCCTCAGCTGCTGGCAAGGCCGCCTAAGCAGTACCACATGCCTGCCTCCGGCTCTCTAGCCCGCCTCCGAATGCGTGGGAGAGACCTCGCCTGTAGCCCAGCGTCCGCCCATTCTGAGACGTAGCTCAAGCAGCCATTATCTTCCCCATTGTTACCTAGCAGTGACAGAAATCCACTCAAGGTAAATTTTCTTAAAGTCACCCCAAATTACCTATTGAATATATTTCAGCTCTTGTGTCAGGCTGTTGAGACAGCTCTTTACACTGTGCCAATGGCAACGAGGCAGAGAATGATGATGCTCTGCTCAGTTTGCTTTTTCCTTTTGTCCTCTTTGCTCAGTCTGGGAGCCCAGCCCATTGACTGGTGCCACCGACATTCCCCGGGTGTATTCCCTGAGAGCTGTCTCTCTAGAAATGTCCTACTCGACTGGCCCAAAACCAGTTATGGTGACAATAAAGATCAACCACAAAAACATAATGAAGACCATGTGCAACAACCTTGTCACCAGCATTATACTAAATAGGAGGAAACGGAAAGCATTTCATTTTGAATAAGAAGGGGAAAAGTCCATTTTCTTCACTCTTATTCAATGTAGTGCTGAAAGCTTAGTCAAAGCAATAAGACAAGAGACAGAAGCCAAACAAAACAGAAGTAGTCAAATTACCTCTCAGATACTCTTAGATCTCATAAGCATTTTTGGCACAGTAGCAGAATACCAAATAAACCTATCGAATTAGATTTTTTTCTCTATATAAATGCTGAGCTTACTGAGAGAGAAATAAAACAATATCTTTAGCAATTGCAGAAACAAAAGCACCTAGGGGATTGGACTAGATAGATGGCCCAGTCATGAGACACCATGCTACTCTTTCAGAGAACTAGAAACAAGTGGGTGGGGCTATGCTAATATCAAATAAAATTGATTTCAAACTAAAATCAATCAGAAGAGAATGAGAAGGAAATTTTGTACACATAACAGGATCAATTCATCTAGATGAAGTCTCAATCCTGAATACTTATTCCCCTAATACAAGAGCACCCACATATATAAAATAAACATTATTTAAACTTAAATCGCACATCAAACCTCACACACTAACAGTAGGAGATTTCAACACTCCTTTCTCACCAATGGACAGGCCAAACAGACAGAAACTTAACAGAGGGAATAAGCAAACTAACAGATGTAATGAATCAAATGGACTTGACAGATATTTATAGAACATTCCACCCAAACACAGAAGTATATACCTTCATCTCAGCACCTCATGGAACCCTCTCTAAAATGGATCACATACTTGGTAACAGAGCAAACATCCACAGATACAAAAAAATGGAGTAAAACCCTGTGTCTTATCGGATAAGCATGGAGTAAGGTAAGAATTTAACAACAGTACTACTCCCAGAAAGCCTACACAAAACCCATGGAAACTGAACAGTCAACTACTCAACCACCCCTGTGTCAAGGAAGAAATAAAGAAAGAAATGAAAGTATTCCTTAAATTCAATAAAAATGAGTGCACAACATATCCAAACCTATGGGATACTATGAAAGCAGTGCTTAAGAGGAAAGTCCATAGCACTAAGTGCTTAGATAAAGAAAATTGAGAAAGCTCACTTTAGCCACTTAACAGCACCCTTAAATGCTCAGAAAAAAAAGCAGACTGCCCTGCAGCTCATTACTACAGAATGGCGCCCACGTGGATAACTGAATCCACAGAAAGCTTGAGAAAGCTTGGGAAAGAAAGTAAAGCATGGCTTCTTGGTAGCAGCAATTTCTCAGGTCTGCTCTGCTTGCTACATGCAAGCAAACACTCTCATCTAAGAGAGGCTTCCTGACTCAGCTTTAGCTGCAAAACCCTGCAGCTCTTTTAAGACGTCCTGCCATGAAACACTTACATAGTGTTGATGAAAAGCCAACTACATGCTTTTTGGTTTTCAGCTGTAGCAGGAAAAAAGTTGCGCTGTTTTAAAATGCCAGCTTTCTGGGCCGTCCTGCCAGGGCAAACTTTGACTCTTTCAGGCAGGCAGTCCAACTGAGTGTGGTCTGTGAGCAGAATGCTGCAGCTTGCTTGCTGCAAGGACCTTGAAACACTGTAGAGTTGTGGTGATAAACATGGCTACAGCCCATGAGACAGGAATTGCATAAAGCTAAGAAATGGGTTGTATCCAGCTGCCAAAGCCATAGCTTTAGTCCTACCGATATTGCTTGGTAAATTAAAGACTCATGTGGTCAGAAAAGGAGAGATACAGTAAAGAGACATTCAAAAACAAAGAAACCTCTAAATGATTTACCGTGTGTTAAAAATATATGCAGGCTAAAAGTTAAAGTTTTTAAAGTAAAAAAAAAAGAAAGAAAGAAAAAAGAAAGAAAGAGAGTAGTTGGGTGTGGTAGTACACACCTTTAATCCCAACACTTGGGAGGCAGTGGTAGATTGACCTCTGTGACTTCAAGGTGTGGCAGCACATGCCTTTAATCCCAATGCCTGGGAGGCAGAGACAGATGGGTCTCTGAGAGCTCAAGGACAGCCTGGTCTACAGAGTTATTCCAGGACAAAGATATGCAGAGAACCTGTCTCAAAAAGTAAAAGTAAAAATAAAAGAAATAGAGGTTAACTAAAGCCACATAAAGATGGAAAATACACGGAGAATCTTGATACTGTATGCTATCTTGCTCTCTTTGAATTGTTTGAATGTGGAGGAAGGAGCAACAGCTGCTAAAAGATATTTGTTTATAAATGTTGCTGAACTAATCCAAGATAAATATTTTGAAAATACCTTGACTTCAAAATTTGGATCTAAGGTTATGATGCTTTGGAAAAGTTTTTTTGCTTTCACAGAGGATGAGATCCTGTGGATTGCTTCTATCCCAATATGGTATGATAGACCACGCTCTCCTGAAAGGTTGCTGTGAACACCTTCAGAAAATTTTTTCACTCAACTGCCAACTGAGATGAAACTACCACACAGGTTATACCATAAAAGACCTAAATAACAATGCCCCCATTCAGCACAAAGCAGTTTGGAGAGAAAAACCTGCTCCCATATTCCCAAATATTGCTTATAAATGTTCTTTTACATTTAAAGTGGGAGATGATATAGATATGAATAATTTGCATTGGTATAAATCTTGGTTTATTGATATAAATTTAAGGTCAGTTTTGTTATATGTGTATATATTTCTGATCTTGATTAAGGTATTGTGATTATATAGTTCATTTTAAAAATGTAATGTATAATTAGGAAATATAGGTTGTTAATGGATAATCATCGATAATAGTCAAGCTTGTAGTCATGTTAGTTAGATTTTCTAGAAAAATAGAGATATATTTCAGTTAGATAGGCATTCTTCATATCTTTCAAAGACTTCAGAATACGGCATTCAATGTTTTATTAACTTAGGGCTTTTCATGACAATGAGACATGTCTGTTCCTGGCAGCACCAATCTACGTCAAGAGGAAGATGGGCATCGAAGAGGTTACTTATGGAGTTTGATAGCAATTTGTGCAAGATACTGTACTTGCCTGGACTGTTACAAAAACTGGGCATAAAGAAACCACAGAGAGAGGACTGCTGGACTTGCTTAAAGATGAGATGATCTTCCGGGGTTCCTGATTCATGAAAGAGTCTATGAGACATTCTGCAGGATACGGCAGACAGTGACTGAACTGCCTTTGAAATTTCCTGCTTCATGGAAGTCTGCTGGATACTATGGGCCTGTAGGCTAAAGATGGATGCCACAATGGTACAGAGGAACTTTGGGTGACTGTCCAGGCAGTGAGATGTCTCAGTCATTTCCAGAGTTTTAGAAGTTGCTTACTTCTTGTTTACCTAGGTAATAGTGTGTCCTTCTGGAGCCTTTGATGGAGTTGAAGAATAAATAGATATAGTTTTCCTTAGTTATGATAAAGATAAAGTAGATATAAATATTGTAATTGTATTCTTGCTTGATAACTGTTTTGCTGTATGTAATTTTACTATGTTAAAGTGAAAGCCTGTATTTTTGTTTAACCAGAAAAAGGGGAAATGACGTAGGTGGGTCTTCTATCTATCTGTTGCTTTTACTGGTTTATTAAAAAAAGAAAACTGCTTGGCCTGATAGGTCAGAACATAGGTAGGCAGGGAAGACAGAAAGGAATGCTGGGAAGAAGAAGGCAGTGATACAGTTGCCATGAAACCAGCCACCAGGTCAGACATGCTGAATCTTACCCTGTAAGCCACCACCTCGTGGTACTACATACATTAATAGAAATGGGTTAATCAAGATGTAAGAGTTGGCCAGTACGAGGCTATAGCTAATGGGCCAAGCAATTTTCTTTATTAATTAATCAATGAAAGCAACAGATAGATAGAAGACCCACCAACATCAAGGAATAGAAGAAGGAAATAATACAATTGAGGGCTAAAATCAAGAAAATAGGAACACAGAAATCACACAAAGAATCAATAAAGCAAAGAGCTAGTTCTTTGAGAAAATCAACAAGATAGACAAACCCTTATCCAACTTAATCAAAAGGCAGAAAGAAAGAGAACATCCAAATTAACAAAATTAGAAATGAAAAGGGGGACAAAACAACAGACACTGGAACTTTGGGTGACTGTCCAGGCAGCGAGATGTCTCAGTCATTTCCAGAAATTCATAAAATCATTAGGTCTTACTACAAAAACCTGCACTCCACAAAAGTGGAAAATGTAAATGAAATGGACAATTTTTTAGATAGATACCATATACCAAAATTAAATCAAGACCAGGCGAGCAATTCCAATAGAACCTATATGCCACAAGGAAATAGAAGCTCTCATCAAAAACCTCCCAACCATAAAATTCCCAGGGCTGAATGGTTTCAGTGCAGAATTCTACAAGAGCTTTCAATAAGAGCCAATATTTATACTCCTCAAAGTGTTCCATATAATAGAAACAGAAGGGTCATTGCCAAACTCTTTTCATGAGGCTATGTTTACCCTGGTACCAAAACCGCACAAACACTTAACCAAGCTAATTAACCCATTTAAAAAATGGGGCTCTGAACTGAACAGAGAATTCTCAACAGAAGAAATTCAAATTGCCAAAAGACACTTAAGGTCATGCTCAACCTCCTTAGCGATCAGGGAAATGCAAATCAAAACAACTTTGAAATACCATCTTACACCTGTCAGATTGACTAAAATCAAAAACACCAATGATAGCCTTTGCTGGAGAGGTTGTGGGGTAAGGGGTACACTCATCCATTGCTGGTGGAAATGCACACGTGTGCAACCACTTTGGAAAGCAGTATTTCAGTTTCTCAGGAAATTGGGGATCAACCTACCCCAGGACCCAGCAATACCACTCCTGGGAATATACCCAAGAGATGCCCTATCATATTACAAAAGCATTTGTTCGACTATGTTCATAGCAGCATTATTTGTAATAGCAAGAACCTGGAAACAACCTAGATGCCCTTCAATGGAAGAATGGATGAAGAAACTGTGGAATATATACACATTAGAGTATTACTCAGCGATAAAAAACAATGACATCTTGAATTTTGCATGCAAATGGATGGAAATAGAAAACACTATTCTGAGTAAGGTAACCCAAACCCAAAAAGATGAGCATGGGATGTACTCACTCATAATTTGTTTCTAGCCATAAATAAAGGACATCGAGCCTATAATTCGTGTTCCTAGAGAAGATAAATAAGAAGGTGAGCCCAAAGCAAAACAGATAGTTATCCTCCTGGATATTGGAAGTAGTCAAGATTGCCAGCAAAAATTGGGAACTTGGGGGTAGGGTGGGATGGGGGTAAGGGGAGATGGGGAGAGAAAAGTGTGAAGGGGAGGATTGGGAGAGCTTTAGTGAATGGAATGGTTGGGATACAGGAAGGGTGGATATGGGAGCAGGGAAGTATATATCTTAATTAAGGGGGCCATTTTAGGGTTTGCAAGAGACTTGATTCTAGAGGGGTTCCCAGGTATCCAGGGAGATGCCCACAGGTACTTTCTTGGGCAGCCGAGGAGACGGAGCCAGAAAAGGCCAGATCTTATAGCCATAATGATGAATATCTTGCATATCACCATAGAACCTTCATGTGGTGATGGATGGAGATAGAGACAGAGCCCCACATTGGAGCACCGGACTGAGCTCCCAAGGTCCTGATGAGAAGCAGGAGGGAGAACACGTGCAAGAAAGTTGGGACAGTGAGGGGTGCGCTCACCCACTGAGACGGTGTGACAGAACCTATGGGAGATCACCAAGACCAGTTGGAATGGGACTGATGGAACATGTGATCAAACTGGACTCTCTGAATGTGGCTGACGGTGGAGGCTGACTGAGAAGCCATGGACAATGGCGATGGGCTTTAGTTCTATGGCGTGAACGGGCTCTGTGTGAGCCTTGTCATTTGGGATGCTCACCTTTCTGAACCTGGGGGGAGTTTGGAGGACCTTGGTCTTAACATAGTGTAGGGAACCCTGATGGCTCTTTGGTCTGGAGAGGGAGGGAGGGGAGGTATGGGTGGAGGGGAGGGGAGGGAAGGGGGAGGAGGTGAGGAGATGGAAATTTTTAATAAATTGAAAAAAAAGAAAGAGAATGACAGACCTATTTAACTCATGAAAATGAATGTAAAATTCTCAATAAAATATTGGCAAACTGAATCCAGGAACACATCAAAAAATCATCCATCATGATCAAGTAGGCCTCATCACAGAGATGTAGGTCTGGTTCAACATTTGAAAATCTATCTATATAATCCATCATATAAATAAACTGAAATAAAAAAACATGATTATTTCATTAGATGCTGAAAAACATTTGACACAATTCAACACTCCTTCATGATAAAGGTCTTGGAGAGATTAGTGATACAAAGATCATATCTATATGTAATAAAAGCAATATAGAGCAAGACCACAGTTAACATCATATTAAATGGAGAGAAACTCAAAACCATTCCATTAAAATCAGGTACAAGACAAGGCTGTCCACTGTCCTCGTATCTCTTCAACATAGGTCTTGAATTTTTAGCAATAGCATTAAGATAACATAAGGCGATCAAGGGGATTCAAATTGGAAAGGAAGATGTAAAACTTTCATTATTTGCAGATGACCTGTCAAGTTTTCTAAATGTTTCTTACTATTTGGCAGGTTCCTTAAGCTGAACAGCAAGAAACCAAACACACTCTTAGATACTTCTATACACCATGTCCCGAGTAATGAGTCTGCAGCCATTCATGCTCTCGCGGAGATCTCAAGGGAGCTCTTTATTCCACTACTCTTTGCTGCCTTTTAGGGTGTACATAAGAATATAGTGAAGGCAATGGTGAAGGTTTGTCCCTTTACCTTTCTCCATATCGGAACATTAATTTTGCAGAGACCCCATTGTGAACTCCTGACAACCATGGTGAAATGACTTAAGTTCCTACCTGTCCAGAACTCAAGTTCTAGGTATGGCCCTGTATAATAGAGACATGTTAAGACACAGGATGTTACACCAAAGCCTGTTACTCTTTCAAGGGTAATATGTGCACATAATGATAAAGAACGTAGGACTGTTAGACCAATACTTGAGGTCATTTTGAAATCAAGCGTCTTACAATATTGGATATGGAATGTATGTGATTGAGCACACTGTAGAAAGATTTGTGTTTCAGTGTTATTATTACATAGAAAAAACACATGAGTGCTAAGACTTCTGAGGATTGGTGGGAAATAAAAGAAAAATAACGTGTGATGTTTAGTGATTATTTTTGTTGTTGTTCACTGCTGTCTCCTCAATGAATAGGCATAAGAAGACACTGATAGCAACAGCAAAGACTTGACCCCTTTTTGTCTCCACATTAGAAAGTAAATATAACTATCTAGTCTTCAATCCCATCAAAGGTCCAAGAAGGATATAATATTACTTGAGTAAGCAGGAAGGGCAATCAAGCAACTTACAAAATGTGCAACAAATTAGAGAGACAACTAGCTCACTGGGCAATCACCCAAAGTCTCATTTGCAACATTGAAGCAACCAACTTTGGATAAGGCCTAGAATAACTGACAGACCATTTTCAGAGGCAGGAAATTTTTCAAAACCATCTTACCCCGTCTTGGGAAGATTTGAAAGTCCTGCTTATCCATTTCCAGATACCAGGTACCTTGTCAGTGGTTGAGGCTTGGGCAGTTCTTTGCACAAAGGCCCATTTTGCCAAGAAGAAAATAAGCTCCAAGTGGAGTGTCTTCAGTGCTCAACATTCTCTCAGGAACAGATCAGTGCTGCCAGAAGCAATCGTGTCTCACTTCAACAGAACCCTAAGTTAGTTAAATGTCATATTCTCCAGCTCTTTGAAGTGGTTGAAGATCACCAATCTATGTAGAATATATGCTCTATGTATCCAAATAACTTGATTAATCTAACTATAAGTATGACAAACATAGATGACTATTGATGTATAATTCCTAATACCTATATAATGTAAAGGATAATACTTCATACTTAGAATATTATACAATGAACAACTGCGTAACAAGTGAGGACAATGTCCTTGAAATGTAAACTATGTACAAGTATCTTGATCAGAGGTAGAAATGTGCATTTCAGTATGATAAATACATCACAATATATAAAAAAAGGTTTTAAGCAGAGGTAGAAGCATGCATGCATACAATATTCAATATACTTTAACTGTATCAATATACAAGAATCTATACCAATGTAATTGCCTATAAATAATAGCTCACACGAATTCTCTCTATTATTCACTATTATTGTTGTTGTTAATAAGCTCACACTAATCTATTATCCAACCCAATTTTCCCTTTTTTAAAGAGATAGCTGAGTGGTACCATGGTCTGTATTCTGTCAATTATATTTTAAATAAATACTGATTGGCCAGTAGCCAGGCAGAATGTATAGGCTAACATAGATAAGAATAATAGGCTAATATAAGTTATAAGAGTTAAGAAGAAGCCTGAGTTAATGGGCCAATCATTTTATAGTTAATGTAGACCTCTATATGATTTCTTTGGGACTTAATGACTGCGGGAACTGGGCAGGACAGAAAAACTCAAAGAACACTTTAGTCTATAAAATTGCCCCCAACCTTCAACCCTATACTGATTATAGTCAAACCCCAAATGATGTTCCTAACCCTGAGAACAAACTTTGTTGCGAGAGGGGACATCATCTTTTAGAATTACTTCCAGCTGTCTTGGGGATGATGTTCTTTCTATGGGAGCCTGTCAAAGTAAAATGATAGTTAAGTTCCAAGATTACTTTCTGATTTAATTGTAAATAGTCTTCAAGTATTTGGTAGGGTTCTTCTGAGGTTCCTATTGGAGGTCTGGACAGAATGTTGTAAAAAAAAGCACACCATTTCACCTAACCAATTTGGAACCATCTTGAGTAGCTGGTACCCCAAACAAGTCTTATAGTAGAGCTACCAGCATCATAATGTCATATCATCCAGGTGGAGTTGTTGTTTTGGGGGCCCATCTTCTTCCTGGCATGATATGGGAGTGCCCTCTTTGTGCTGTGATTCCCATTAATGAATAAAAAAAACTGCCGTGGACTGTTGATAAGGCAGAACTTAGGTAGGTGGAGAAAACAAAGGGGAAAGTTGGGAAGAGGAAGGTGGATGCAGAGAGTTGCCAAAGTCAGACATGCTGAATCTTTTCCAGTAAGCCACTGTCACATAGTAATATCCAGATTACTAGAAATGGGTTAAATTAATATGAGTTAGCCAATAAGAAATTATATCTAATGGACCAAGCAGTGTTTTAATTAATATAGTTTTGGTGTGATTATTTCATTTCTGGGTGGTCAGGATGAAAAAGCAGTCTCCTCCTACACTGGAAACTTCATAGCTTACTGTAGAAGAATTCATTGTTCATTGTGGAAAACTTAAACATTATTTATATAAACATATACAGACATGTATATTCAATGAAAGGTACAATAGAGACAAAATAGATATGAAGAAAAGTAATTTTTTTCTAAATTATTTTTCTTTCTGTCTCATTTAATGGCTCCTGACATGAGACAGAAACTCTAAATTTTTATTTTAACAACATGCTTGGATTTAGAGAGGGACAGAGCCAGTGTCCAAGTCCAAACCCAGATCTCTGTATATAATATGTATGTGTATATATATAATTAAATGTATGTATATTAATTACCTGATGGGAAAAATCGTGATCCGTTTTCTCGATAATCCTTAATAGATATTCTTTTTTCTATCTGTCAGCATTCAAATATCCAGGGTCTCTTGAATTTTTAAAAATAAGTATTTTCCTGCAAAGACAAGAACAACACCATGCCCCAAACTTTATGAGGTTTCTTTACCATCTGTATGGTTGTCACCATTGAGGATGAGCTGTCATGTCTCTTTTTCAAAAGTTTTCTCTTTTTCAAACCGAATCTTTATTAATTTTGATGGTATCCATAGTTTTTGTTCTACTATGGGAACAAGAGCAAAACCCCTTCCAACAAAGCACATCTCCTGGCTTCCATTGTGAGGTCAACACATCCTTGAAATAAACCAGTTGATTTAATTCAGAAGACTTTTCTACTACTCATTGTCTCTCTGCTGCTGTTGTCTCTTTCTCATTAGTGTTAAGAAAATTCAAGCTTAATAAGACATTATGTAATCTATTTCGAGGGGCATTTTCCACCCCTTTCTATTTGTTTAACATATCCTTTAGAGTTTGCTTTGATTTTTCCATAACTCCCTGACCTGTAGGATTGGGTGGTATATCTGTAATATGCTTAATATTATAATAAGCAAAAAACTGTTTCTTTTTTAGAGACATGTGCTGGACCATTATTCATCTTTATTTGTTCTTGTATACCCCTGAGGGCCATAAATTCTAAAAAAAAATGTGTGATTACTGGATCAGCCATTTCTGAGCTTAATGCAGTTGCCCACTGAAAACCTGAATAAGTGTCAATGATGTGATGTACATATTTTAATTTTCCAAATTCTGCAAAGTAGAACACATCCATCTGCCAGATTTTATTCCTTTGAGGACCCTTGGCTTAGTCCCTGCAGGCAATGGTGTTTGGTTATAGAAAGAGCAAGTAGGGCATCTCTTTATAATCTTCTTAGCTTGTGGCCATGTAATAGAAAACTCTTTTTTAAACTTTTGCTGTTGTCATATTTTTTTATGAAATTCTGAGGCCTGCAACATGCTTACAGTCAATAATTGATCAATTTCTGTATTACCTTGTGTCAGAGGACCTGGCAGATCCATGTGGGATTGGATTTGTGTTATTTCCAATGGCTGATTTACAAAGTATTGGCATAGATAGGGCTATTGAGCATTCCTTGTGGGAAGATAGTCCATATGTCTTAGTAGGCTGAAACTTATTATAAGTATGTACTGTGAAGGCAAATTTTACTCTATCCTTTTCTTGTAAAGGTATAGTGAAGAAACAATCTTTCAAATCAATAACTATAAGAGGCCATCTTTTAGTAATAGAGAAGGCAGAGGAATTCCAGATTGTAGAGAGCCCATAGGCTGAATTGCCTTATTGAAAAATTCCTTAGATCTGTCACCATTCTCTATTTACCAGATTTCTTTTTTACAGCAAATACAGGATAATTCCAAGGGATGGTTGATTCTTCAATATGGTGAGCATCTAGTTGCTCTTGTACCAGCCTTTCTAAAGCCTGCAACTTCAGCTAGTGGCCACTGCTTAACCAATATAGGCTTCTCAGTTAAGCATTTTAAAGGCAGGGTGGTACCTCTAAACGTTTGCTAGTTGTGTGGGAGGGTTTTCTGTTTTGTGTTGATTTCATTGGTTAATAAAGAAATTGCCTTGGCCATTTAATATAGGCCAGCCCTTAGGTGGGTGGAGTAGACAGAACAGAATGCTGGAAGAAAGAGGGAAGTGGATACAATGTTTTCAATAGTAGCCTGTTTTTAAGATGAGAGAACTAATTCCTAGTTAGTCTTTACCTACCCTGTAAACCTTTCTCCTTCTTCCTCAGCATGGGCAATTCTAGGAGTTTAAAAACAGACATAGAATGGTATCTTACTGTAATTGAATAGAAAAACAGCGTTGCAAAAAGTGTAATCAGGTGAGCATGTGTAGGCACTGTGCTCATTCCAGAAACATGAAGATCAAAAGAAAAATGCAGCCCTCCACTGGCCACTGAGAGGTAAAGAGGGGGAATTGAAAGACCTTATGTTCTGGCCCAGGTGCACATATTTATACACCCATATATGGTAATGTTACATCATGGGGAATATCTCCAAGGTTCAGGCAATGTCTGGAGAGGCTGTTATTTATGGACAGTCTAGAAGGAGCTTCCAGTTGGTTGCTTCTGTCCCCTCTCTTCAGAACAAGTGAAATAGTTCCCCCTTGGTTATGCTGTATTTCCTAATTTGATAGTATTTTCACTAAGTTTTTCATACAACTTTATAATAATGTTGTATATATTGTAAATGTTAAAATGCTATTTGTCACGGTGGTAAAGTATCTCTCACAGACCCACAAGACTATTAAGTGTGAGAAAGCTCACATCATTTGCTGCTGATGTGCAGTTTGTTCTAGGTTCACAGATATAATTCTCTTCTAGTCCTTATTTCTCAGAAATCCTTTCCTGTTTTCTCCCTGCACAGTCCTACCAACCAGTTTGGATTTCATACATCTAACATTCTGTGAACTTTCTTACAATTATTTTAAGCCTTTAGCTGAGTGCCCTCATGTGAACCATTTACAGCTGCTGAATATCAGCAACAATTCTATGTACTAGGAAAAGTGTGAGACCATTTATAACCTCTTGCATTGTATTTCTGGTACCTTGCAACATCTGCCAGTTAATCACTGCCTTTTTAACACAGTCTATAGTTTCTGGTCTCATCTGAGCACTAAGTTGTATTTACAACTCTGAATGTTCAATTTCTCTTTAAATCCAGTTATTATGTTCCTGCTCATGAGGCTCCTTGAGCACTTAACACCCTTGATGAGCTTAAATACATGACTTATCCTGTCTCCGTGCATTGCTATGGGAGATAAAACTTTCAAGGCAATTTAGATAGGCAGAAGCTGGCTGATGTGCAGGCATGATTGAAATGAATACTGTGAGATGCAACAAGGAATGACATGACTTGGATTACTTACCCTGGATCAGTTTGTGATCCAACACAGTTTTGCCTGGATACAATACCTTTATTAAATGTTTTTAAATAAATTATGATCAAACACAGTTTCTTCTTGATAGGTTCTCTTCAAGAATTGATTGTATTTTCTTGATCCCATAGACTGAATATATAACATTTTTTGTTGTGTCAAAATACAGTTAAAAATACATGTAAGTAACTAATTTACAAGTGAATATCCTGTAAGCAGATGGAGGACTTTCAGAGAGTCTGTGTGTCTCTTGACTATTATTCTTGATAATGCTTCATCTTACCTACTAAAGTTTTATGTAGAAGATGTGGAAAGTCTACATCATGAAATCTTCACTAAGATGTACTTGTGGGTACTTGACCCCAGTCATGACACTCTAATGTTTCCTGGATATGATTTTGGAGGGCAGGTAGTTATTGAAGCCAATGCTTTTATCCCCTAAGTTGTATTAAGCTTCTCTATTTAAGGCTGCCTTCTGTCTCTTATAGGAAATCATCTGAATTTAACAGTGAGAAAAAGAATCTACACACATTGCCCATGGAGTGGCTCAGTTTTTCTTTATTTCTTCCTCATTTACCAAGGATTGCTTTGGGATATTATTGTAATTAGTAAAAATGAGCAGACAAACAAGACAAGGTTCCTGCAACTCAGAATATGAATATT
Source organism: Arvicola amphibius (assembly GCF_903992535.2). Taxonomy (NCBI): domain Eukaryota; kingdom Metazoa; phylum Chordata; class Mammalia; order Rodentia; family Cricetidae; genus Arvicola; species Arvicola amphibius. The sequence goes on along the minus strand of NC_052065.1, from coordinate 99,877,966 downwards.
TCTGGGGCTTATCTGTTTCTCCACAGTTTATTACTGCATAGAAGAAAGTTGTTTTATCCTATTGGACCCCATTTTGTTTCTCTTGTTCTTGGTACACGTTCTGTTCAAGACAAAGTGGACTTTATGATGTTCAGGCTCTTCCCAGCACAATTCAAGGTTTCCATGTTAGTATCTTGGAAGCTTTCACTCACATCTGATGTTTGCTTTCTGTCATTGTGCAAAATGCCTGACATAAAAGACTATAGTAAAGAAGAGAATTTTGTTTCCCTGCTTTAGAAGTTTCACCATGCTTGTTTAATTGCACTGCTTTGGAACTTCAACAAGACAGAACATGGAAAAGAGCTTGTGGAAGGGAGGATCCTTTCAATTCATGAAGCATGGAACCGTAGAGAGCAGAAGCCCGAGTCCCTATACAGCCTTCAGCAGTGGGACTATACTGACCTGCATCTCTGAATTAGCCTGCTCTAAAGTTTCTGCCAACTGGCCTGAAGCCATTCTTGAACTAGCTAGCCTATTCAAAATTTCAACTACCTGCCATAAGCCATCAGCTTGCAACTACCTTTTATTGTATTAGCTTAGAAAGACATTTAGGACGTATGCATAACTCTTCCTTCATGATATACATGATTATGAATGAATCTTTTGTATTTTGTATACTTCTTTTGTATTAAAATTGCCACAATCGCTATAATATTGTATAGGAAATAAGTATATGGAGTCTTTTGTATTTGATTCTTAAATGCGATTACCAAACAGAGAAAAGCATGTTTCTTCAGAATATTTAACAACAAAGCATATAAAACCATCTAATTAGAAATATATTTATGTTCTTAATGTGTTGAAGTGGGAAAACACTGCATTGCAAAGACATAGCAAAAGTGTATAAAATTTCGTTTGTTCTTGTCACATGCTGAAATGTCAACACCACTGCGTTTTCATTACTTACTAAGGAAAAGAAACAAAAAAAATAACCATTTATGGAGGTTTTGAAATAAATCTAACAGTAGTTTAAAGATCTAGCTAAGAAAAAAAGCAAAATGATTATTTTTCTACATTACTTCAAACTTTAAATTATAATATAAAATAGTTCAGATCACCAATCAAAAATATAGTTAAAATTTGCAGAATTTTGTTCATAATTCCCACATATTATGATGATATTGAATGTTATTTTTGATACATAAAATATGAAAATGCACCTAAAAAACTAAAGTTTGTATGATTACATTTATATGATAAAAGATTGCCAATGTCAAGAAGATATCAGCAAATACTACATGCACTTTTCGGGTATGTTATTTATTTTTTCATCTCCCATATATGTTATTTTATCAGTTACATTGTTATTAACCATATTATGACTCAGAAAGACCAGTAATAAGATCTTATGCCCTCTTCTGGTCTGCAAGGAGAAATCCAGGCAAAAGACTAATGGCTTTGTTCCCCAAAATTACTGGTAAGGGCTTTTAATTTGGTGGATCTTTGGGGGAGATGGTGAAGGTAGCAAAATATCTGCATTTCTGCAAGTGCATTGGCACATTCTCACGAAATTTCAGAACCATTCACTTTATTTGTAGTTTTCCAAGACGTGGTTGCTTTTGCATAGCCCTGGCCATACTGGAACTCATTCATTCTGTAGACCAAACTGTCCTCCAACGCAGAGATCCTTCTTCCTAAGTCTCTCAACTGCTGGGACGAAAAAAACACACCAAAGGCATTCACACTTTCACTGATTCAGATTCCAGACACTAGAGTTTTATGAACTAGAGAAGAAATGAAATTATATTCATGAATATTTTACAGCACTCATTGTGGATACCAGCACCTTGAATGTACAAATAAAACGACCCTGTCATAGAGTTATATGTTGCCAGGGATCTTAAAAAGATAATGAAGTTTAAATTTTAAATTTTTATGGAAGAAATAATTTCAGATATCAAACTCTATAAGAATACATAACAGGATGTGCAAGTCATAGTTAAAAACTAATTATTTGCAAATGACAGCTTTGTCTGTATTTGTATGTATTCCTGTATATCCTTGCATTTCTTGTTAATCATCCTGAAACAGTACTCTTTAAAGCAAAATTATTGAAAATTTATAATTTCTGAACAGATAAATGTCATATAGTTTTCACTTTATTTACTATGATGATTAATATGTTCATATATGGCCATGGCTTTTGGTTTTTTGCACTGTGTTTTAACTCATCCATAGGAAACCTTAAGCTTCTTCTATAGTCTATAATGATAAAGGAAAGAACTAATGTAAAAAATAGAACAGAAAATAGCTCTCCTTTTAGTTTTTGCAGCCCTACAAAGTTTATTCAGGTTTAGTCTTTGAACTACACATGGAACTAGAGAGCTTCGACATACAGCTATGTCTCTTACATTGATGTATACTACAAGAAAATGTGTTGCCTGAGTAGCTTTAGGTTCTCTTCATGCAATTTTTTTTCTTTCTCACACTAAGTATCTTGTCCCCAGCTGTAATCACAGGAATGCTGAGATTACAGGTATCTTCTAATACATTCAAAACTGCGAAATTCTTTTTGTAGGTTATTTTATTATTAAAATTTGTGTATATGTGTATAAGGTGTGTGTGTTCACAAAGTCTATGTAAATGGAGTGCCTAAGCCACAGTATACACATGGTACAGAGGACAACATTTGGGAGATGGTTTTAATTTTTATCCTTTTCTGATACAGGGTTTCTTTTATGTCTGTGTTTGCATTGCACACATCAAGCTAGTCAAACTAATTGTTTTCTTACATAATTCTAACCCATTCCTGGATTCCTATTACATAAAAAAAGTAGGAATGACACATGGGCACTACTGTCTCTGGCTATTTATTTCTGAAATATAGTCCTGGGACAGTCCATAAGCAGTGCCAGAAAGGGCACAGTGTGTTTATCATTCACGCATCTCCCTCCCTTTCATCCTCTCTCCTCCCTGTCTGTAGGGTCCTCCCTTGCTTTCCTTTGCTTTCTCTGAGAAATGGCTTCCTCCTTGACCTGTTCTGTGCTCCCAATTCAGGGACTGAGACCTACCAGAAGAGGTTTCTGATCCACACCTACATCCCCAGAACTATACAAGGGGTCTGGAAGGCACCTGCCACCAACACCATCATGTACCTCCTGCTTGTGTGTACCCAGTGAGCACTGAGCTCAATTTTGTCTGGTGCTTCAGGGTGAATCTGAGTAGAAGCATCCAGAGTGGGGTGTGAATCTTAACTTTGTGGGCACTAAGAGTCCCACCTCCACATTTGCACATTTGCACACTGCTGAGAATGCCAGTGATGGTCCCTAAAAGAAGACCACTCTCCCTGTGTCCTGTAGACAACACTGTCTATGCTCTTCCAACTCTCCCTCTCCACCAAGACTTCTGGAGGCATCTGCTCTGAGGCTAGAAATGGAGCTCCCTGGGAGTGTGAGGGGGGCATATGTCTGTGTTGGGCAGTGGGCACCGAGTTCCTAAAAATGCCAGGTGGACCACTCTTAATGAGGGCACTGCCACTTCTACATGGTCCCCACAAAATGCTCTCATCCATCAAGCAACACATTCAGACACTGCCCACTCCACAAATGCACACTATTAACGCAATCACTCCATACTTATGCCCACATGAGGTAGAACTGAAGGATGGAGCCTGAAAAGCCTTCAGCTACATGCCAACCTACCCTACCACTTTAACTCTGAGCTGAACACCATAACTGTTACACACTGGGACCTCTCTGGCACTTCTTATTATGTGATGGGGTTTGTCAGGAAGGGCAAGGGCAGTGAAACCTGGTCTGAATGGTATCCACAAGACTTCCTGGCCTCTTTTGGGCAGATATATCATCAAATGAACATGGTATATAATCTGATACCTGCACAGGCCTGGCTGCTGTAGATACCATGGGTGGGATTATGTCTAGGTGCCAGAGTTGGAGACAGTCAGAGATAATGGGGGAGTTGTGGCGTGGTGGGTCCTTCTATGTGTTGCTTTTATTTAATGAATAAAGAAACTTCCTTGGCCTTTTGATAGGACAGAATTATGTAGGTGGGCAAAACTGGACTGAATGCTGGGAGAAGGAACGCAGAGAGAGAGAAGCCATCATAATCTGCCTGAGATAGACCCTGGGAACATTACCTGGTAAGGCACTGCCATGTGGTGATACACAGATGAATAGAAATGGGTTAACTTAAGATGAAGGAGTTAGCCAATAAGAAACTAGAGCAAATGAAAGAAAAAAATCAGTGATTTAAATAATACAGTTTCTGTGTGATTATTTCAGGTCAAAGCTAGCTGGTTGGTCATGATGAAAAAGCACCCCCTTCCCCTAACAGAGGTAGAGGCAGAGGTAGAGGTGAACAGGTCGATACATAGATAGAGAGAAGGAGACAGAATTGAGGGTAAGAGGATGTGAGTGGGAGTGTTGGGTTTTTTATGTTTGTTGGTGTTTTGACACGCAGGTTGGTGGCCAGACCCATTCTGTCTATGGGCACGTGTTTCTGTTCCATAAATCTGGACCTCTGAAAAGAAATGTAAAGGTGCCAGTAGGGTTTCTTGTGAGAATACCTGAAAGTTGTTGGGATGTCACTGAGGAAGACACACTTAGATTTGTGCTTCAGGTGCAAGGGTAACAAGTGAAAATTGCTGATTCTCCTTTCATGTCTTGGTTACTTTCTAGGTTGCCTCTCCTTGGTCCACTAGAGAGAGTTATTAGTCCCTTCCTTGCCTAAGCCAGCCCACAGGTAAGGGGCTGTCTACAGTGTATACAGAAAGTTCCATGTCTAAGGGGGTCCTGACAACTTTGGAGACAAGACAGAAATGTTTCTTGAAAGGTGCCTGGTGGTTGCTGTGGGAAGAAGGTGGTATTTTGGGGGATGGAAGTGTGTGGGGGAGAGGACAGATTGTGACAAAGCTGGAGGCAATTCAGAATGACTGCCTGCCTATGCCTAGGAGATGGTTAGGCTTGGGAACCTGCAAGGGACCTGGTAGGCAAGGGGCATAGTGGGATGGAATGTTTCTTCTTTTGATGTGTCTTTGTCCTCACTAAAGTGTTTTTGGAAGCCTGCTTCTTAGGGAATGGTCACGGATGTCCCTTGCCCCTCAATGGCCCTTGCTGAGGATGATGTGGGGTAGCCTCTACCTGAAGCCATATGGCAGGTACTTTGGGCAAAATTTCAAAGTTTTCTTGTGTCTGTTCTCCTCTCCCTTGTGTATGTGGGACCCAGTGAACTATAAGACTTGCCTCTCAGGCAGAGGAAACTGGAGCCCTCATGAGGGCAAACAGTTGCCTGCCCTTTTTTGAATGGAGACTGAGGTAGATGGAGAAGGGTTAGATGGGGCTCTGTGGAGGGTATGGAAGGAAAAGAGTGAAGTCAAACTGGTTAGTATAAAAAGTAAATGAAATTATGTTTATAAAATAAATAAACCCCTGGAAAGTCCCACACCTGGTTAATCTTCTCTAGCCAGCCATGAGTTATGCTTCCTGCAGGTAGGCTGCTCCAATACTCTCACCCAAATGATTGGGGCCCTACAATCTGCAAGTTCCACTAGGCACCCAAACCCTCCTGCCCTCCTACAAATGCAGAGGAACTTTGAATCACAAGCTGTAACTACACAGAGAAGATCAAGTGACAGGACCAAGAGCTGCAACTATAAATGAAGACCAGACTGTGACTGCAATAGAGGAACAAGAGAGTAAGCCAAGAAAGACCTCAATATCTCCCTGAGACACAGAGAGTGGCATTACAGAGCAGAACAGGAACAGTTCCCAAAGACACAAACAGCCACTGCAAGGAATGGACCAAGAGGCAAAGACATTGCTGGCACCAATTGTAGGAAGAGATGGGTAGGCTCCAATGCAAGAATTCATTCAACATCCTAAAACAGGATAAGGTAACACAACAACCTAGTGGTCATACAACAGGAAGACTTGATCATCCTAACTCAGAAGAAACACAAGGACACAATTTTAAGTGGAACATTACAAGGATGATGAAGACCTTTAAAGACGAAATGAAACATACCCTTAAAGAAATGGAGAAAAAGACAAACAAAAAATGGAAAAAAATCAATAAATCTCTTAAAGAACTCCAAAAAAACTAAGAAAAAATAATCAAACATGTGAAGCAAACAGTTCAAACAGTTCAAGAATAGAAGCCTGGAACAGAGGCAATAAATAAAACACAAGAACTCTACCAGAGAACTTCTACAGCTGATAAATACCTTTAGTGATGTGGCAGGATACAAGATCAATTCAAAAAATTCATAGCCCTACAATACACAAATGATAAAGATGCTGAAAGGGAAATCAGAGAAACATCACCTTTCACAATAGCCACAAATAACATAACATATATTGGGGTAACACTAACCAAAGAAATGAAAGACCTATTTGACAATAACTTTAAGTCCTTGAAGGAAGATACCAGAAAACTGACCATTCCCCCATGTTCTTGGATAGGAAAGATCAGCATAGTGAAAAATAGCAGTTCTACCTAAAGCAATCTATAGATTCAATGCAATCCCCATTAAAATCCCAACACAATTCTTCACAGACCTTGAAAGAACAATAATCAACTTTATATGGAAAAATAAAAATCCCAGGATAGCCAAAACAATGCTATAGAATAATGGAACTTCTGGAGGCATTACCATCTCTGTCATTATCTCTATTACATAGCTACAGTAATCAAAACAGCTTGGTATTGGCATAAAAACAGAGAAGTCGACCAATGGAATCACAATGAAGAATTAGATATTAACCCCAAAACTCTGAACACCTTATTTTTGACAAAGAAGCTAAAATAATCAATGGAAAAAAGAAAACATCTTCAAAAATGGTGCTGGCATAACTGGATGTCAGCCTGTAGAAGAATGAAAATAGATCCATATCTATTGCCATGCACAAAACTCAAGTCCACATGGATTGAAGACCTCAATATAAATCTGAACACACTGAACCTGATAGAAGAAAAAGTGGAAAGTAGCCTTCAATGCATCGGCACAGGTGACCACTTCCTAAATATAATCCCAGTATCACAGACAATAAGATCAACAGTAATTAAATGGGACCTCCTGAAGCTGTAAAGCAAAGGAAACAGTCAATAAGATAAAATGGCAGCCTATTGAATGGGAAAAATGTTTACCAACCCCACATCAGACAAAGTAATTATCTCCAAAATACATAAAGAAATCAAGAAATTAGACACTAAAATTCCAAATAACTCAATTAAAAATGATGTACTGAACTAAACAGAGAATTCTCAACAGAAGAATTTCAAATGGCCAAAGGTATTTAAGGACATGTTCAACTTCCTTAGCTATCAGGGAAATGCAAATCAAAGCAACTCTGATATGCCATCTTACACCAGTCAGAATGGCTAAGATCAAAAAGAACAATGATAAACTATGCTGGAGAGGATGTAGAGTAAGGGGAACATTCATCCATTGCTGGTTGGAATGCAAACTTGGGCAACCAATTTGGAAATCAGTACGGTGGTTTCTCAGAAAATTTGGGATCAACCTACCTGTACCCAAACCTATGGGACACTATGAAAGCAGTGCTAAAAGGAAAGTTCATAGCATATACAGATCCACCTTGAAAGGGGAAATAGACAAGATCTTCTGAAAAAAAATGGGACCATAGGGGTGGACAGAGAAGGGAGGGCAGGAGGGGAATAAAAGGAGAGAAGAGGAGGGGGAGAAGAACGTGAGGGAATGAACACTCTTTCAGTGCCCCCAAACCTATTGCTTTTTATAATAAATACTTTAGAAAAGTTCTCTATTCCTCTGAGTGATCTCTCCAGCAACCCAAACCTATTTCTAATGTCTACCTCTGCATCACTATGTCCCAGCCCCCAACTCAAGAAAAGATTCCCTGCTCTACCAGAAGCCTCACTGGTTGACCGAAGTCCAATTAAGCCACCTTCCCTCTAAACTGTTCCACTCTCTTTCTTTCTCTGTGCCCAGCCACCATATCTCAGTCTCCTGCCCACCTCTTCACCATGTCCCAGTCACCAATTCAGCTAGAGATGCCCTACTCTCCCAGAGACCAAGCTGGCCACCAGAAATCCAGGTAGACTGCCTGCCTGGGAGGCTTTCTGCATTCCCTAACTGCATCCCACCCTATCCTCAAACTTGATCCCCTCTGATTCACTGTATACTAACCCACAACTTGTTCCGAGACTCCCTGTGACTAAGCAGGCAGAGTCCCAGATAGGTGCCTGCCTGCATTCTTTCCCTACTCTCTTTGTGACTCCAGAGTCTTTCCCCAATCTCCCACTCCACATTGCTTTATCCCAGCCCCCATCTGATGCAGAGACCTGGTGTGATCATAGGCCATGCTAGCCACCTTACGTCCAGGTAGGTCATCCACCTGTGGACTTCCCCCACTATTGGTGCCCTTCATCTCCAGTGTCACAACTCCTCCTTGTTGCCATGTCCCAGGGCTCACCTTGTGTAGAGAGTCCCTGCTCCACAAAATGGTACAAAGGCTAACAGACTTCCAGACACCAAATCATATGAAGACCCACACCTTAACAACAGGCAATATCACCAAAAGATTGTAGAGGAAAAAGAAACCAATGAACAAGACACCCACCCAATAAATGTGAACACAGAAACTGGAACCTAGACATATATTCACCCCAAAAAGGCCTAGATGTCAGCCTAAGAAAAAATTCAACAAGACCCTTGGTAATCTGTCACCACTAGGGCACAGTTATTTGACTACATCAAGCCTTGAATATTCCAACATAACTGAAAGAAAATCAAAAGATTTTAAAATTAACTTTATGAAGATAATTAAGGTTCTAAAAGAGGAAATGAATGAATCCCTTTAAAAAATTGAGGAAAAACAAGCAAAAAAATGAAGAACATGAATACATTTGCTAACAAAAGTCCAGAAAAAAACAAATAATTGAAGGGAGTGAATAAAATTGTTCAAGATCTTAAACTAGTACTGGAAACAATAAAGGAAACACAAACATAGGTGATTCTGGAAGTGAATAATCTTGGTAAGATAATAGGAATGACAAACACAAGTATCATTAACAGAATATAAGAGATGTAAAAGTTAGAGAAGGGTACATTGGTCATAGATAATGGTAAATGTAAATAGTATCTGACACGAAACAGTCTGGAAATCTGAAACACTATGAAAATACCAAACGTAGGAATAATTGGAATAGAAGACTCTCATATCAAAGGCCCATGAAATACTGTCAATGAACTCAAAAAAGAAAAAATTCCTAACCAAAAGGATGAGATGCCTATTTATGTAAAAGAAGCTTACCAAAAAACCAAAGAGATTGAAACATGAAAGAAAGCTCCATTGCCACATAATAATCAAATCATAGGGCTGGAGAAATGGCTGAGCCATTAAAGGCTAAGATCACAACCAAATATAATAAAACACAAACATGCAGAGTAAAGAATAGTAAAAACATCAAGGGAAAAGGACCAAGTAATGTATAAAGGCATACCTATTAGACATCTGACTTCTCAGCGGAGACTCGAAAAACCAGAACAGCTAAGACATATGTCCTCTAGTCTCTAAGAGACCACAGATGTTAGCCCAGAATACTATACCCAGCATAACATTCAACCATCATAGAAGGAGAAAACCAAATATTCTATGATAAAGTCAAATTAAACAATATCTACCCACAAATTCAGTCCTACAAAAGGTGCTAGAAGGAAAACATAACCAAATGAGGTAAGCTACACGCATGAAAACACAGGAAATAAATATCATACCAGCAAAACCAAAGGAAGGGAAGCATAGCCCCTGACACTCCCATGCACTCACCACCATTATGACCAACAAAACCCAGAAAGTATTAGTCATTAGTTATTGATATCTTTCAATAACAATGAATTCAGCACCCCACTAAAAAGTTGCAGACTGAGAGAAAGCCTGGAGACCTGGGACAGAACCAAGCAAAACTGACCAAAAGAAAATGTCAGTGAAATGTTTCCTAAGGATATTGTGCTACACTTGTAGACTGGAGACTAATATAATCATAATAAGAGAGACTTTATCCAGCAACAAATAGGCACATAACTTCTCCATTCCAAAATCTGCCTTGGTAATGGTGATTATCCCAGTAATAAAACTATTATTATTATCCCAGCAATAAAATTACAAAATACCCCTTTATATACAAATGTCATATGTATTCTTTTGCACTGTTTAATTATTCCCCTGAAGATCTCTTTTCTCTTCTCATGCTTCATTTTCTAGCTTTATGACCTACACCACATAACCACACATATGTGTACAAATACATAAAAATTAAGCCTAAATATACATATGAGGAAAACATATTTTCTCTTTCCAAATATATGTCTCTTCACCTAATATAATCCTCTAGTTCTATTTATTTTCCTTCAAAGGACTTGATTTTGGCACATTTTTGGTCAAATAAAAATCCATGGTGTATATATACTATACTATGTTTTATCTATTCATCTCATTATGGGAAGGAATAGTTCCATTTAACTACTGTGAATATCACATCAATAAATATGAATTGCAAGTATATCAGTAGTAAGACTTCAGGTCTTTTGAGGATTTGTCCTGGAGTATTATAACTAGGTCTTGTAATAACTCTATTTTTGAAAATCTATCTTCTGATTTATGCAGTGTATAACCAGTTTACATTCCAACAGTGATGTAAACAGGAAAGGACAAAGTCAAATTTTCCCTATTTATAGATAATATAATCTGTCCTTTAAAGTCTGCATCAGTAAGCTCATATATAGATGTTTTCCACAAAGAAGCCTGATATAAAATCAACATTTAAAGAGCAGAAACTTTTCTATGTTTCAACAAAGAATGTGTTGAGAAATAAATTAATTAATTGAAAGTCAATTCTTAATAGCGTTTAAAAAGTAATAAGTGTTGGGAGATAGTTAAGTGGATAAAGCAAAGCACTTGTCACACATATGAACAAGAGTTCAGATCTCCAGTACCAAAGTAAATGGTAAATGTTTCTGTTCAGCTATATACTAGGGAGCTGGAGACCAGAGATCCCAAGGGGCAGGTTGATTGTCTAGACAAGTCAAACTGTGATTTAGTAAATAAAGTGTAGAGTCCTCAAAGAAGCCCAGCTACAACATATGTTCACTACATGCACATACACATGTACAGGCATTCAAATGTCAACCTACATGTATGAAAACACTACATCCATGCCCATAACACATACACACACACCCACAAACACAAGGTGGCGGTAGAGCAATGTAAGTATAGAGGGAAAACTAAGTCAGTTTCCCTGGGATGGTGTATTCTTGTTCCCAGAAGATCCTGCCAGGAGAAATACCAGGAAGGCACATTGATGGGTATCTACACAGGACCAATAGGAAAGAAAGGACTCAGGGGCCCTAGATAAAAATCTATGTTAGCATTTGTTTTACTGACTTCTCACCCAAAGTTTCTCCTGGCCTAAATGCATAAATCTGTTGATGGAGGCTGCTTGTTCATTTCCCAGCCACTCAGACTCCCAAAATAATCACACAGAAATCTATATTAATTGCAATACTGTTTGACAAATAGCTTAAGCACATTTCTGGCTAACTCTTTCATCTTAAAACATCCCATTTCTATTAATTTGTGTATGTAAATGTGGCTGTGGCTTACCAGCAAGCTTCCAGTGTATTTGTGTCCAGCAGCGGCTACATGGCTTCTCACTGACTCTGCCTGTTCTCTCTCTATATCTTTTCCAGCCTGGCTATATTCTGCTAAACTACTGGCCAAAAGCAGATTCTTTATGAACCAATGGCAATAAAACATACTCATATCTTTCAGAGGAGAATCCCACATCATAAATCTATTAATTTTACATTCTTGAAGACTTGGTCTTCTGTCTTTCCAGGATATCCAATTGTTTGTTCACACCAGGAAATGAACTTGGTGGTGGCCTAGACAACAATGGTTAGTTAGTCCCATTACACAATACACTCAACGTGATTCAAGAAAAGCATATTTATGAAAGTGCTGTAGTGAAACTCATTTCTTTGTGTGCTGACAGAATGAATAAAATACAAAAGTTTTAGAAAAGACTATAATTACTGAATTCAATGCTACAAAAATATACTATTCAATCATTTATTTTCATTATTAAATTTATTATAGGTAACCTGGAGATGTGAAGGATAGAGGAGAGAAGGTGGGAGATGAGAATATGAGGTATTTGGATGGCCGAGCTGGGGGAGGGATGGAGAGGGAGAGCAATGAAAGACATATCTTGATAAAAGGGCCCATTATGGGGTTAGGGAGAAACCTTATTCCAGGGAAAGTCTCAGGAATCCACAAGGAAGACTCTAGCTCATATTTCTTGCACTAGTAGAGAGGGTGTCTGAACTGGTCTTCTCCTATATTCAGATTGGTGACAACCATAATTGTCAACATAGAATCTTCATCTAGTAACAGATGGAAGTAGATGGAGAGATCCACAGCCTAGCATTGGGCCTGGCTCCAGGAGTCCATCTGAAGAGAGGAAGGAGAGATTATATTAGCAAGTGTGTGTGTGGGGGGGTTCAAGATCATAATGGGGAAACCCAGAAAAATAGCTGTCCTGAGCTAATGGGAGCTCACAGACTCCAGACTGACAGCTAGGGAGATTGCATGGGACCAAACTAGGCCTTCTGCATGTGGCTAGCAGTACTGACAACAATGTGGATTGCTCTGTTTGTGGGGCCCCTGATAATGGCACCAGAATCTATCCCTAATATATGAACTGTTTTATTGTTTTTGTTGTTATTGTTGTTGTTTTTCAGCCCGTTTCCTAGGTGGGATGCAAGGGATCAGCTTTGATGCAAGGGAGGAGTTTGTTCCTGACTCAACTTGAGATGACATACTTTCTTGACTACATATGGGAGGCCTCACCATTTCTTAGAAGAGGATGCAGGTTAAGGGGTGTGGAGAGTTGAAAGGACATGTGTAGAGAAAATGGGAGTAGAGGAGGGAGGGGAAACTTTGGTTAGTATGTAAAATAAATTTAAAATTTTAATTGAAAAAGCATGTGTAGAAAAGTACTATAGTGAAATTCATTTCTTTAATACTGAAAACTGAATATAATATAAACACTTTAGAAAGGAATATTAATTACTGAGTTAAATGCTACAAAACTGTCCCATTCAATTAGTTGCTTTTATTAAATTTGATGTACATAGCTGTTCTTGTATTTGAACAACTTTATCAAAGTGAAAAACTTAAATTTCTTTTAAATATTAGAGCAGTCATTCACATATGTATAAACTACTCTATTTACCTTTGTGAGATTATCTGAACTAAACATAGTCTCTGTAACTAAAATTTAGAAAAGTGTTTGGTGCTGACCTTAGAAATTCCAATCTAATTCTTAAGAATTATAGATTATCTGAGTTGACATTCATATTTCCTGTCCATTGTGCCTACATCAAGTTCTTCATACCTAGAAGGGTTATGCTGCTATGCAAATCCAAAGTTTTCAAGGACCTCAAGGGACCAACAAAAAAATCAAGTAAATGATTCCAAGGTATAATAGTTATGCTATGTGCTAGTATTCAGATAAATACAATGAGCTACAAATTTATATGAGAAATCATTTTATCCCAGATTGTAGGAAAAGAATAGGTTTCCTGAAGACAGATAATTTACAAAATAAAAATTAGTGATATGAATTAGAGTTAACCAAAGGGAATGATGAAGTTTTCAAAAATTCCAAGGACAAAGCATGTGCCAAATAATTAAGGCAATGACACAGGTAGATAATAAGGTGATAAAAAAGTGACCAAATGCTTCTGAAGCCTTATTGTCTATGTATCCAAAGGGAGACAGAAATACTTCACAAAAATCAGAAATATAGCACCGACATAAATAAACTAAAGCCTTTCATCCAACAACAACAAAATATGCTCAAAGTAAAATTGGAAAAAGTGCAACAAGCAAAGCAAGTTTCTTCATTAGTAAGATCACATCTTCATTTGTATCCTCAAATTTGCACTTTCCACTATATCAACTGCTATATAAATGTGATGTTGCAAAGAAGACTAAGGGTTTCAAATATCATCTGTACTAATATACTTCAGCTGCAATGTAAGAATGAAAGTGAATGGCCCATACGTAGCCACTAATATGAGCCATTAGCCATATTGTGTCTCCAGGGGAATTATATGATCTTCCCAAAGAATCCAAATATGTAAATGTTATAGCACCCAACATGTAAACCAAGACAAGGCAATTGTTTAAAGCCACAGGGGCTGCAGTAGGGAGTCCATCTTTGTCTATGTTCTGAATCTGTGAACTTAAAAGCAGATAAAAGGACTTAAAAACAATTTGCATTTGTACTAGGAGGTGATTATTTTTCTTGTCCTCATTCTCTGAAAAATATATATTATTTACATAAAAATAGCACTTCAATAAGTACTATTAAGAAGTCTAGAGATGTATTTCAGCATACAGGAAGATGTTAACAGAAGTTGTTGCCAGGCAAAAGTTGGGAGCATGAGGGGAATGGGGCAAAGAGGAGAGGGGGAGAGAGAAGGGAGAAGCAGAGGGTTGGGGAGAGCTTGGGGGAGTGGGATGGTTGAGATGGACGAAGGACAAATATGTGAGCAGGGAAAAAGATATCTTAATTAAGGGAGGCATTGTGGGGCGGGCAAGAGGCTTGATTCTAGAGAGGTTCCCAGATGTCCACAGGGATGTTCCACAGCTAAGACCCTGGGCAGTGGAGGAGAGGGTGCCTGAACTGACCTTGTCCAGAGATAGAGACAGAGACCCACATGGGAGCACTGGACTGAGCTCCTAAGGTCCACTTGAAGAGCAGAAGGAGGGAGAGTATGAACAAGGAAGTCAGGACCACATGGGGTTGATCCACCCACTGAGACAGTGTTCTTGAATTAATGGGAGCTCACCAAAACCAGCTGGACTGGGACTGAATGAGCATGGGATAAAACTGGCCCTTCTGAATGTGACTGACAATTGGGGCAGACTGAGGAGCCAATGATAATGGCATTGGGGTTTGTCTCTACTGCATGTACTGACTTTTTGGGATCCTAGTCTATTTGGATGCATAGCTTCTTAAGCATAGATGGAGGGGGGAGGGACTTGGACTTCCCATAGGGCAGGGTACCCTGCCCTCTCTTAGGACTGGAGTGGAAGAGGGGACATGATTGGGGGAGCGGGAGGGAAGTAGGAAGACTGGAGGAAGTAGAAATTTTGATTCCTATTATTTATAAAGTAATAAAAATTATCAGAGAAAAAAAAAGCAAAAAAAGAAATTCCATGCAATCTGTGCAGGTATCCCAAGCAAAGGGTAATGGTGGACATGGAGCCTGAACTAGCCATCTCCTGTAACCCTACAAGGCCTCAAGTGGCAGTACACCTCTTGAAACACCAACCCAGCCACAAAACTTTCAGCCTACAAGTTGTCCTACCTGCAGAGTGTTCTGAGGCTGGAGCCTGGCAGAATCATCATCAAAGAGACCAGAGACACTTTATTCAACAACTGGTGGGAGCAGATACAGTCCTACAGCCCAACATTAGGTTGAGCTCAGGAGTCCTGTGGAGGAGGGATGGAAGGATTGGAGGAACCAGAGGGGTCAGGGACAGCAAGAAAGCATGGACAACAGAATCAACTGACTGGGACTCTTGAGAACTAGCAGAAATCAGGGAGCCTGTGGAGGTCTGACCTAGGACCTCCGCATGTATGTTATAGCTGAGTAGCTTGGTGTTCTTGTGGGGTTCCTAACAGTGGAAACCCAGCCTGTCTCTGACTTTTGCTTACTTGTGTGACCCTTCTCCTCCTTCTTGGTTTTCTTGTGCAGTAGTGCTGTGGTGATATGTGCCTGATCTTACTGTAGCTTGTTATGATGTATGTGCTCGATGTCCCTGGGGGGGGGCTGCTCTTTTCTGAAGGGTGGCAGAGAAGGGTGAAACTGGGGGAGAGAGGAGTTGGGGTGAGACTGGAAAGAGGGTTGAGAGTGGAGGGAAGGAGAACTTGGTTTAGGATTTAATACATAAGAGAATAATAATAATAAATTCATGTAAAACGTGTTGCTCATGATGGTTTTACATCAAGTCTTAGATGTGTATATTTTAATGTCCAGAATCAACATAAGGGGTAATAAAAATCATAAGTGGTTGTTTGCTGTATTTCATGATTTTATACATTTATATTCGGTTTCAATTATTTCAGGATACATAATCCAAAGTCAAAGAAATATTCTTATTCCAATGTGAAACTCCTTATATATATTTTATAAATTCAAGATGCTTGAAATATGTCTTAAAATTTAATTAAATTAGAGAGTTAAAATACCCAATATTTACCCCCAAAGATTGTTTAAAAGGCAATTGAATGTAACTAAGAAAATAAGTTCCTTGTCTTGCTCTACCCATTCCTACCTGAATGTAATAGGGCAAACAGATATCTTTGGGACCATTTCTTTGATTTTTTTTTAAATTAAAGATTTAATTAATTAATTAATTAATTAATTAATTTATTTTTAAAAAACTATCTTTTCTCATTTTACATACCATTCCCATTCTCACTCCCTGCCCTACAACTGATTCCATCACCTTCACTCCACCCCACCCTCATTCACTCAGATGGGGTAAGGCTTCACATTGGAAGTCACCAAAGTCTAGAACATTGCTTTGAGGAAGGACCAAGGCCCTACCCAGTATATCTAGGCTGAGCCAGGTATCCTTCCAAAGAGAATGGGTTCCAAAATCCAGTACAAACAGTAGGGATAAATCCTAGTCTTGTTGTCAGTGACCCCATAGTCTGCCACTTTCATACGACTTTCACTCACATATAGAGGGCCTTGTCTGGTCCTATGGTGAGTCCACAACTGTCATGCCAGAGTGGAAAAGCTCCCATTAGCTCAGGTGAGCTGCTTCAGCAGTTATCCCCATCATGGTCTTGACTCCATTGATCATATTATCACTCCTTCTTCTCTTTGATGGACTTTGTGCACTTAGTTCAGCACTCCTCTGTAGATCTCTGCATCTGCTTCCACCAGTTGCTGGATGAAGGTTTTATGATGACATTTAAGATAGTCATCAATCAGTTGAGGCACCCTCTCCCCAATTTCTTAAGGTCTTAGCTGGGTCATCCTTGTGGATTCCTGGGAGTTTCTCTAGTGCCAGATTTCTTGGTAGCCAAGTAAAAGCTCCTTCAATTAAGATATCTTTCCTAGCTCTCCCTCGCTGTTCTTCCCCCTTTTCAACCATCCCATTCCCTCACATTCACCTCCCCCTCCCCATCTCCCCTCTACCTTCCCTTTTGCACTCCCTTTGTTCCCCACCCTCACACTGCCAATTTTTTCAAGAGATCTTGTATAGTTCCTTTTCGCAGGAAGATCTATGTATGTTTCTTATAGAGTTCTCCTTCTTACCTAGCTTCTGTGGGGTTGTGGACTATAGCTGGTTATGTTTTGCTTTACATCTAATATCGACTTATTAATGAGTCTACACCATACTAGTCTTTCTGGGTTACCTCACTCAAGATGTCTTTTTCTAGTTCCATCCATTTGCATGCAAATTTCAAGATGTCCTTGTTTTTTACTACCGAGTAGTACTCCATTGTGTAAATGTGCTAAATTTTCTTTATCCGTTCTTTTATTGACTGGCCTATAGGCTGTTTCTGGGTTCTGGCTATTATGAATAATGCTCCTATGAACATAGTTGAACAAATGTCCTTATACTATAATTGAGCATCCTTTGGGTATATGCCCAAGTGTGGTATTGCTGGGTCTTTATGAAGCATGATTAATAAAAACACATGGAGAGAAATTGGGGTTCAACCTTAAGATACAAAAATCAAAACAACCAGCCACTGGTTCTTACCTCGACTTCAGTTTGAAATGGCAATCCTGCTTCCAGGAATCTCATAATCAGACTGTTTCTGAAATCAGTCTCCTCCCGTTTTATAATCCTTTATAGTTCTGTGATTAAAGGCATGCACCACTGGGATTAAAAGCATGCACAGCTTGGTTTTGTGGCAGACTAGTGTGGCTACTTGGATTAAAGGTGTGTGTAATCACTGCTTGGTCTGTAAGGCTGACCCGTGCTGCTGTCTATGATCTTCCAGCAAGCTTTATTTATTAAAATACAAAGAAATGACATTACAGGTTGATTCCAAATTTTCTGGTAAACCACCAGATTATCAAAGTGACTGTACATGCACTCCCAGCAGCAATGGAGGAGTTTTCCTCTTACTCCACATCCACACCAGCATAAGCTGTCATTGCTGTTTTTGATCTTAGCCATTGTGACAGAAGCAAGGTGGTAGGTACCTCAGAGTCATTAGATTTGCATTTTCCTGATGGCTAAGTATTTTGTACATTTCCTTAAGTATCTTTTGCCCATATTAGATTCTCCTATTGAGAATTCTCTTTTTGTCTGTATCTTTTATTTAAAAATTGGATTATTTGGTATATTGATGTCTAGTTTCTTGAGTTCTCCATATAATTTAGAGATCAGTCCTCTGTCTGATATGGGGTTGGTGAAGATATTTTCCCATTCAGTAGGCTACGTTTTTTTCTTATTAACTTTGTCCTTGTCCAATATTGATGCAGGGAGAGGAGCTCTGTCCTAAATCAATTTGATGTGTCATGCTTTATTCAAGCCCAAGGGAGGCCTTCCCCTTTCTGAATGCAGAGGGAGGAGGATGAGATAGGGAGGGACGTAGATATGAGTAGGTTGAGGATATGAGAAAGGAAGAGGGAGGACAAACTACAGTCATTATATAAAATTTTTTTAAAAGCTAATAAAATAAAAATAAATTTAAAAAAGAAAATGGCCCCAAAAGGAGTGACATTAATAGGAGGTGTGGCATTGTTGGAGCAGGAATGGCCATGCTTTAAAAAGTGTGTCGCTGTGGGCATGGGCTTTGAAGTCTCCTACGCTCAAGCAACTGTACCCAGTGAGAATGCCTGCTTCCTGTTACCTGCATATCAGCATGTAGCAGTTCCTTCTCCAGCACCGTGTCAAATTGAGCACTGCCCTGCTCCCTGATAGGATGATAATGGATTGACTCTCTGAAACTGTAAGCTACCATCTCAACTAAATGTTTTCCTTGTATAGAGATGCTGTGGTCATAGTGTCTTTTCACAGCAATAGAAACCCTATAAGATACTTACAAAGAAAAGAGAATAGTTAATCAGGGATACCTTGCAGTTTCAGAGGTTTTATCCATTTTCGTCATGGCAGGGAATACAGGCACCTTGACAAGTTTCTTTGTTAAGAGAAAATAGCATGCTAAGTTTAGGACCGTGATTTCCAATAAGTGCTTCTTGAGTTTTAAATGAAAAACTTTTGCTACTGTGCTCGCTAGTTCTTCTCAATATCAGAATTTGAGACTGGGCCTGGTAGAAAATGTAGCCAGGAAATGGTTATGTTTTAATCATGGGTTTATTTTTTTAATAGAGAATGTTCTTATCTAAGACTATCTTGTGGGGCAGATGGGCACATACTCTGGTCCTGCTGGCAATGCAACTCATGGGTCAGCTTAGCGAAGGGGTATTGTGACAAGTCAGCTGACGTCCGTTGAGCCAATCAGAATTCTCCAGCGGCTGCTTTAAATAGAAGAAGGAATCTTTGCTGGGGGCAGTAGAGTCTGGAGTCCCCACGATGGCAAGGATGAAAGGCTGCTACTGTTGAGGACATTGAAAATCAGAGAATTTAATGGACCCTCAATCATAGGTAAACTGCAGTAATCTCATTTAATAAGTCAAACTGAAGTTAAATTGCCAGGGTAGAGAGACGAATCTGTGATCTTCATGAATAACCGCTCAGTGGTTCTGAATCGGTCGCTTGTATCATAGGAGTCTTTTGCTTTGTCTGTTTCTGGGGAGACAGTATTTTCTCCTGAGGTGGTGATAGCTTCAATTATGTGACTAGCTATTCCCTACTCCTTCTTTAATGTTCTCTGTACAGCCTTCCTCCTCCTCTTCAAAGATTTATATTCTTGAGAGGGACTTGGTGGCATTTCCACAGATCTGGTATGAGGATATGGAATTCTTCCTCAATCTGGGATAACATGCTGAGATGACTTTTATATGTGAGTTCTTTAAAACTATAAGGTCTGAATTGTGTAGATGTGTGTTTCTTTTATACAATAATTATTTTAACTTGGTTTTTCCATCTAAAAAGCTGCTACATGGTCATGTACCTATGTTTCATAACTGTTATAGATGAGTGTGATTTCATTTAGTACAATGAGCTCTGGAACTTTGGAAATGCATTGGAACTTTGTCAGACACTGTTGCTATGTAATGGCTCACTGACCTTTATGATCGTTGATTCTGTATCCATAGTGGTGGTATTACAGTTGTGTATCTCATAACATGACCCATTATTACCCTTTAAATTAGTCAAAGATTCTAGGTGCATGGAAAATATTCACCCGACTTTGCCTAGTATAGACAACTTACAGACTTAAAAATTACCAAAATCAAAGAGATCTATATTGCTGAAGTGATGAGTTAATTACATATTTTATTTGAATTTTATGATCTATTCAAATACTACTGTCGTCATATTCCAGGATACCACCAGAGATACTTCAGTGAAGTTAGTCATCATTTCTCCATAGTCAAGTCTAGTAGAACAATTCCTCAGTCTTCACTGGACTATGCAAATTCAATATATTGGAAGATTCTTGGTCAGGGATATTTTCCAAATTCCTCTCAATTGGATATGTCTGACTAAAATTTCTATGTAATGCATGCAATATTGCATTTTCTTACAACCCATATGCATATGCATATATTTCATTACATCTAATCTATATATGTAAGAAAAGTTAAATGTGGACTTATTGGGTGGAGTAAGGGGATTATAGAAGAAGGGAGATGGGTGGAGAACGAAAGATTATAATCAAATCAATTTAAGTAAGGAACCATTATATGTATATCTATCTATCTGTCTGTCTGTCTGTCTATATTATATTACATATACATGTGAATAGGTATTAAGTATAATACTGAATATGAGAAAATACATGTTTTTTTTTTTGGTTTTTTGAGACAGGGTTTCTCTGTGGCTTTGGAGCCTGTCCTGGAACTAGCTCTTGTAGACCAGGCTGGTCTCGAACTCACAGAGATCCGCCTGCCTCTGCCTCCCGAGTGCTGGGATTAAAGGCGTGCGCCACCACCGCCCGGCGAGAAAATACATGTTATATTTGTCTTCTTGACATTCTCAACATCATTGTGTAGCTCTTCCTTTTCTACACATTATCCCCAGCATTTGTTGCTATTTCTTCTCTTAATTTTCCCCTCTCTAACTGGAGAAGCTATGATTTCAATATGTTTTTAATGAGCATTTATCTAACAGATATGGTTAGCATATTGAATCCATGTATTGAACGTTTTTATTCCTGCGAGAACTGCCCAGTGCATTTTCCACTTTTATTTGGTGATTCCTGTACGTGGTGAGCAGATTTTGAGTTCTTTATAGAGTGCAGATACTAAACATGTCAGATGTATAGTGGGAAAGCATTGTTGCCATTCTAATATCTGCCTCATCACAGTTACTTATTTCCTTTGCACTGCAGAAGCTTGTTTATTTCATGCACTCTCATTCATAAATCCTTGTTATTTTCTGAGATGTTTCCAGTCTCTTTTTAGTAAGGCTATGGTGTACCTATATGTTGTTTTAATGTTTTGTTTTGTTTTGCTTCTGTTTTTCTTTTTCAAGATGTGGTTTTCTTTAGCTTTAGAATCTGCCCTGGAACTAGCTCTTTTAGACCAGATTGACCTTGAACTCATAGAGATCCACCTGCCTCTGCCTGCTAGGATTAAAAGCTATGTTTTCCTTGAGTTACAATGCTTTCTTCAAGTTTTATTGCAGAGATGTCAGTGTGTCCCATCATAAATTAGGATCCTTGATCTAATCTGAATTTGTTTTGGAGGACTGAGGGACAAAAATGGATGATCATCCATTTAGATTTAGTTAGCCAGGTTTACCAGTACTTTTATTGAAGCAGCTTTTCTCGATGTTTGTTTTTTTTGGTGTTCTTAGAAATATATAAGTGACTGTGGCTGTACAGATTTACTTCTGAGTCTTCTATTATATCCCATGGGTCTGCATATCTCGATTCTTGCAGTAGCATTTTTGTTGCTCGCTCCACAGTGTAATCTGAGAGCAGGTATTGTGCCACCTCTAGCATTACTGTGGCTACTTATGATCTTTTGTTTTCATCTCTGTATTTTTGGGACTTTTTTTCATTTGAGATAAATAGAATTGGGATTTTGTAAGACATTGCTTTGCATCTTTATATTACATTCAGTAATATGGTCATTTTGTTCATGTATGTGAATGGAAAGCTTTTACTCTTCTAGTGCCTCTTTCAATTTCCTCAGTGTTTTAATGTTTTCATTGTTCAAGTACTTCATTCATCAATTAGGTTTATTCCTAAGCATGATAACTTTTTGAAATTAACCACTGTGCGTGAGATTGTGTTTCTGATTTATTTCTCTGTATCAGAGTTTTTGATCACTTTTTAAAAATCTTGCTGTGCACTCTGCTTCCCTGGTGAAATGGTTCAGCACATGTTATTGTTTGTGTTTGAGTGTTTCTACTCTTAATTATATGAGCACATCGCTTGTCCATAGAGATTATTTAACATCATCTTTGTTGTTTGTTTATTGCTCTTTATTGATTCTTTGTGGATTTCAAATCATGCATCCCATCCCCATTTATCACTTATTCCCCTTTCATCTGTCCTCAGTCCTTGCAACCAGCCCAATCAAAACCAAATTTAGAAGAAAAACCAAACAGAGAGAAGAAACAAAACAAAACATAATATAAATAAATAAAAGAGAGAAGAACTTTGTCATGGAAACTTTAGTGTGACCATTTGAGTCACACAGTTTTCCCTTTAGTTCTTTCATCTTGTGTTCATTGCTATGGCTCATTGGTCTGGTTCAAAGCCTGTGGCCTCTGCCAGACAACTGATAATGGGCTCTCATTGGTGCTCCTCCTAGATATCCCAATGTTGTCCTGTGTCATGGAAGTCCTACTGTTTTGGATCTGTAAGTTTGTCCCCTTCACATGCTTCAGAAGTTCATAGATAAGGTGGATGTTGTGATGGGCTAACTCATATTTCTGGTACTGAGCCTGGGTGTGGGAAGGATGGGAAGGGACTGGTAGCTGGAATGGACAGCCTACCTTCTTTCTCTCATCAACACTACTGGGTGAGTTCTCTAGCACTGCCTCTGCTAGCTCAACCAATGCAGCATGCCCCAAGAAGGGGGGTCAGTTTTCCTGCTCTCAGGTACTCAGATCTGGTCTCCCACTCTCACACCACCAGGGCAAGGTCTAATGTATTGCACAGGCAAGGTGCAGGACCCTCTCTGCTGATTGTTGCAGGGGGCATACAAGGCCAGACAGGGTCATCTATCCTGCTCTCAGGCCATCAAGGTTGGCTCACCTTTGCCCCAGCCCACCGATTCAGCTCTAGTGTGATTTCCAGACAGCGGGCAGAGCCTGCTCTCTCTTGCACTGCAGCTGCTGTGGGTTAGGGCTAGCTCTCCCACTCTTGTGATCCGAGGCCAGTTCTCTTGCCTACCTCAGGTGGTAATGGGTGAGGGGGAGGGCATCATTCTTTCTCTCACCCATGCCACCATGGGACAGATGAGAGGAGGCAAGATCAGAACTCCTGCTCTGATGTCTTTAGGGTCAGCAAAACTGCTTCCTGACCACAGGATCAGCTATAGTATCCTGCCCAGGTGAGGGGTACACCTGTGGCAGTGGATGGCATTTTACCTCTGTTGGGGTTACGTCTCCTGAGAGGGGTAGGACCAGCTCCCCTGCTGTAGTATTCAGTGAGGGGCAGGGACAGCTATCCCACGGCCAGTGAATTGTGGGCCTGGCCCAGCACTGCATGATTCTAATGATCCCTTCTTTTAATGTGGGCCATGGGCATCATCACAGATCCCAGCTGCTGCAGGACCGTGGACCCAGATATTGCCCTAGGTAGCAGACTGTGACAGACGTCTCCATGGCTTCAGGAGGCAGTACCATACACCCAGATCAGTAAGGCCCTTCCAGCAGCAAGGTCCTCAGGTCCAAATGTTCTCTGAGGTGTCTGACCTGTCCCCAGTTATCTGCTTGGGCATCAGTGGAATCAGGAGCCACAAACATTAACCCAGACCCTGGCAGATGCAGGGAAAAGGACCCCAGCATGACCCTAGCCAGCATCTCTGGCCTGAATGATACCATGACCATGAGTGCCAGCATGGGACGTTAATATCAGAATGACCCTGGTGAAAGTATATTCCTCAGACACCCTCATGGCCATAGGTTGTGGCCCAGACCCTCCACATCTATGATGTCTTTGGTGGCAACATGAGCCACAGATTAATACAGATATTAACTGTGGCAGGACCACAGACTCTGACCTGTTCATAGGCAGCAACCCATGCCCAGATATCACCATGTTTCCAGGTAGCAGGTCCCTTATGGTCCATATATAGGAAAAAATGTAGGATTTAATTAGACATGATTGGGAGAGGTGCTTCATTAGACTGTGGTTCTCCCTTTATCTTTAGGATACATTTTTGTATTTTCAGATTATATTGGAACTAGTATTTCTTTTTTCTGTATTATATATTTCATTTTATTTTATGTTTTTATTAAAAATTTCCGCCTCCTCCCCGTCTCCCACTTACCTACCCCTCACCCCTCCAAACCCCCTCCCTCTCCTGTCCAAAGAGCAGTAAGGGTTCCCCGCCCTGTGGTAAGTCCAAGTTCCTCCCACCTCCATCCAGGTCTAAGAAGGTGAGCATCCAATCAGGCTACCCCCCCCCTCAAATCCAGAATGTGTAGTAGAAGCCAAATCCAGTGCCATTGTCCTTGGCTTCTCAGCAGCCCTCATTGTCCATCATGTTCGGGGAGTCTGGTTTTATCCCGTGCTTTTTCAATCCCAGTCCAGCTGGCCTTGGTGAGCTCCAATTAGATCAGCCCCACTATCTCGGTGGGTGGGAGCACCCCTCCCAGTCCTGACTTCCTTGCTCATGTTCTCCCTCCTTCTGCTCCTCATTTGGACCTTGGGTGCTCCATCAGATGCACCAATGTGTGGCTCTGTCTCTATTCCCATCCATTGCCAGATGAAGGTTCTATGGTGATATGCAAGATATTCAACAGTATGACTATAGGATCTGGCCTTTTCCGGCTCCCTCTCCTCAGCTGCCCAAGGAACTAGCTGGGGGCATCTCCCTGGATACCTGGGAACCCCTCTAGAGTCAAGTCTCTTGCCAACCCTAAAATGGCTCCGTTAATTAAGATACATACGTCCCTGCTCCCATATCCACTCTTCTTATATCCCAACCATCCCATTCC
Source organism: Arvicola amphibius (assembly GCF_903992535.2). NCBI lineage: Eukaryota > Metazoa > Chordata > Mammalia > Rodentia > Cricetidae > Arvicola > Arvicola amphibius. Next base: position 99,852,632 of record NC_052065.1, on the reverse strand, counting down.
CTCAAGCTCTCCCCATCCTTCCCTTCACACTTTTCTCTCCCCATCTCCCCTTCCCCCCATCCCACCCCACCCCCAAGTTCCCAATTTTTGCCCGGCAATCTTGTCTACTTCCAATATCCAGGACGGTAACTATATGTTTTTCTTTAGGTTCACGTCTTTTTTTTTCTCATTTTTTAATTAAAAATTTCCATCTCTTCCCCTCCTAGGTTCACGTCTTATTTAGCTTCTCTAGGCTCACGAATTATAGGCTCGATGTCCTTTATTTATGGCTAGAAACCAATTATGAGTGAGTACATCCCATGTTCATCTTTTTGGGTCTGGGTTACCTCACTCAGAATAGTGTTTTCTATTTCCATCCATTTGCATGCAAAATTCAAGATGTCATTGTTTTTTACCGCTGAGTAGTACCCTAATGTGTATATATTCCACAGTTTCTTCATCCATTCTTCCACAGAAGGGCATCTAGGTTGTTTCCAGGTTCTGGCTATTACAAATAATGCTGCTATGAACATAGTTGAATAATGCTTTTGTAATACAGTAGGGCATCTCTTGGGTATATTCCCGAGAGTGGAATTGCTGGGTCCTGGAGAAGGTCAATCCCGAATTTCCTAAGAAACGGCCACACTGCTTTCCAAACTGATTGCACAAGTTTTCAATCCCACCAGCAATGGATGAGTGTAACCCTTACCCCACAACCTCTCCAGCAAAGGCTATCATTGGTGTTTTTTGATTTTAGCCAATCTGACAGGTATAAGATGGTATCTCAAAATTGTTTTAATTTGCATTTCCCTGATGGCTAAGGAGATTGAGCATGACCTTCAGTGTATTTTGGCCATTTGAACTTCTTCTGTTGAGAATTCTCTGTTCAGTTAAGTGCCCCATTTTTTTTTTAATTTGGTTAGTCAGCATTTTAAAGTCTAGTCTCTTGAGTTCCTTATATATTTTGAAGATCAGACCTTTGTCTGTTGCAGGGTTGGTGAAGATCTTTTCCCAGTCAGTAGGCTGCCTTTTTGTCTTAGTGACAGTGTCCTTTGCTTTACAGAAGCTGCTCAGCTTCAGGAGGTCCCATTTATTCAATGTTGCCCTTAATGTCTGTGCTGCTGGGGTTATACATAGGAAGCGGTCTCCTGTGCCCATATGTTGTAGAATACTTCCCACTTTCTCCTCTATCAGATTCATTGTGGTCAGACTAATATTTAGGTATTTAATCCATTTGGACTTAAGTTTTGTGCATGGTGATAGATATGGATCTATTTCATTCTTCTACAGGTTGAAATCCAGTTATGCCAGCACCATTTGTTGAAGATGCTTTCTTTCTTCCATTGTGTACTTTTAGCTCTTTTATCGAAAATCAGGTGTTCATAGGTTTGTGGGTTAAAATCTGTGTCTTCTATTCGATTCCATTGGTCGACTTCTCTGTTTTTCTGCCAATACCAAGATGTTTTCAATACAGTAGCTCTGTAATAGAGTTTGAAGTCAGGGATGGTAATGCCTCCAGAAGTTCCTTTATTGTATATGATTGTTTTGGCTATCCTGGGTTTCTTGTTTTTCTATATAAAGTTGATTATTGTCCTCTCAAGATCTGTGAAGAATTTTGATGGGACCTTGATGAGGATTGAATTGTATCTATAGATTGCTTTTGGTAGAATTGCCATTTTTGTTATGTTGATCCTCTGAATCCAAGAGCAAGGGAGATCCTTCCATTTTCTGGTATCCTCTTCAATTTCTTTCTTTAAAGACTTAACGTTCTTGTCAAATAGATCTTTCACTTCCTTGGTTAGAGTTACCCCAAGACATTTTATAGTATTTTTGGATATCATGAAAGGTGATACTTCTCTGATTTCCCTCTCTGCTTCCTCATCCTTTGTGTATAGGAGGGCAACTGATTTTTTGGAGTTGTTCTTATATCTTGCCACGTTACTAAAGGAGTTCTTTGATGGAGTTTCTGGGGTCGCTTATGTATACTATCATATCATCTGCAAATAACAGAAGTTTAACTTCTTTCTTTCCAATTTGAATCCCTTTGATCCCCTTATGTTGTCTTATTGCTATTGCTAGAACTTGAAGAACTATATTGAAGAGATAGGGAGAGAGTGGACAGCCTTGTCGTGTTCCTGAATTTAGTGGGATGGCCTTGAGTTTCACTCTGTTTAATTTGATGTTAGCTGTTGGCTTGCTGTAAATAGCTTTTATTATATTTAGGTATGACCTTTGTATCCCAAATTTCTCTAAGACCTTTATCATAAAGAGGTGTTGAATTTTGTCAAATGTTTTTTCAGCATCTAATAAAATAATATGTTTTTTCTTTCAGTTTATTTATAAGATGGATTACATTGATGGATTTTTCATATGTTGAACTAGCCCTGCATCTCTGGGATGAAGCCTACTTGATCATAATGGATTATTTTTCTAATGTGTTCTTGGATTCGGTTTGCCAGTATTTTCTTGATAATTTTTGCATTCATGTTCATGGGTGAGATTGGCCTGTAATTCTCTTTCTTGGTTGAGTCTTTGAGTGGTTTAGATATCAGGGTAACTGTAGCTTCATAAAAGGAATTTGGCAATGTCTCTTCTGTTTCTATATTGTGAAATACCTTAAGGAGTATAGGTATTAGGTCTTCTTGGAAGTTCTGGAGGTTCTGGTAGAATTCTGCATTGAAACCATCTGGTCTTGGGCTTTTTTTGGTAAGGAGATTTTTGATAACAGTTTCTAATTCTTGGCGACTAATAGGACTATTTAGATTATTCACCTGGTCCTGGTTTATCTTTGGTATATGGTACTTATCTAAAAAAATGTCCATTTCTTTTACATTTTCCAATTTTTTGGCGTACAGGCTTTTGTAGTAACATCTAATGATTCTCTGAATTTCCTCTGTGTCTATGGTCATGTCCCCCTTTTCATTTCTTATCTTATTAATTTCCGTGTTCTCTCTCTGCCAATTGACTAGTTTGGATAGGGGTTTGTCAATCTTGTTTATTTTCTCCAAGAACCAGCTTTTTGTTTCATTAATTCTTTGGATTGTTTTCTGTGTTTCTATTTTGTTGATTTCAGCCATCAGTTTATTTACAGTCTTCTACTCTTCCTAGGTCAGTCTGATTCTTTTTTTTTCTAGAGCTTTCAGGTGTGCTGTTAAGTCTCCAATGTGTGCTTTCTCCATTTTCTTTAAGTGGGCACTTAGTGCTATGAACTTTCCTCTTAGCACTGCTTTCATTGTGTCCCAGAAGTTTGAGTATGTTGTGTGTTTATTTTCATTAAAATCAAGGAAGACTTTAATTTCTTTCTTTATTTCTTCCTTGACCCAGGTGTGGTTCAGTAGTTGACTGTTCAGTTTCCATGAGTTTGTAGGCTTTCTGGGGGTAGCATTGTTGTTGAATTCTAATTTTAATCCATGGTGATCCGATAAGACACAGGTGGTTACTAATATTTTTTGTAACTGTGGAAGTTTGCTTTGTTACCAAGTATGTGGTCAATTTTTGAAAAGGTTCCAGGAGCAGCAGAGAAGAAGGTATATTCTTTCCTATTTGGGTGGAATGTTCTATAGATGTCTGTTAAGTCCATTTGGTTCATTACCTCCATTAAGTCTTTTAATTCTCAGTTTTGTTTCTGTCTGATTGACCTGTCCATTGTTGAGAGAGGACTGTTGAAGTTTCCTACTCTTAATGTGTGTGGTTTGATGGCTGCCTTGAGTTCTAGTAATGTTTCTTTTACTTCAGTGGGAGCTTTTATATTAGGGGCATAGATATTCAAGACTGAGACTTCATTCTGATCGATTTTTCCTGTTATGAGTATAAAGTGTCTTTTTTATCTCTTCTGAATGATTTTAGTTTGAAGTCAACTTTGTTAGAAATTAGTATGGTCACACCCACTTGTTTCTTACGTCCATTTTCTTGATAAACCTCTTTCCAACCTTTTACTCTGAGTAGATGTCTGTCTTTGTGATTGAGGTGTGTTTCTTGTAAACAGCAGAATGTTGGATCCTGATTTCATATCCAATCTCTTAGCCTGTGCCTTTTTATAGATGAGTTAAGTCCATTGATATTAAGTGATATTAATGACCAGTGGTTGTTAACTCTGGTAATTTTTTTAGTAGTAGAGTTTGTGTGTTTCCCTTCTTCTCGCTGTTCTATTGAATGGTCATTAGATGTCTGAGTTATTGTGGATATTGTTGGAGTCCTTGGTTTGAGATTTTCCTTCTATTAATTTCTGCAAAGCTGGATTTGTGTCTATGTATTGTTTAAATCTGTTTTTGTCTTGGAATATCTTGTTTTCTCCATTGATGGTGAATTCAAGCTTTGCTGGGTATGGTAGTCTAGGCTTGCATCCATGTTCCCTTAGTGTTGGTAACACATCTATCCAAGACCTTCTGGCTTTCATGGTTTCCATTGAGAATTCAGGTGTAATTCTGATAGGTTTCCCTTTAAATGTTACCTGACCTTTTTCCTTTGCAGCTCTTAATATCTGTTCTTTATTCTGTATGTTTTGTGTTTTGATTATTACATGGTGTGGTTATGCTTTCTTTTGATCCAGTCTATTTGGTGTTCTGTAGGCTTCTTGTACCTTCATAGGAATATCCTTCTTTAGTTTGGGGAAGTTTTCTTATATAATTTTGTTGAATATATTTTCTGGGCCTTTGATTTGTAATTCTCCCCTTCTTCTACCCCAATTATTCTTAGGTTTGGTCTTTTCATGGTGTCCCAGATTTCCTGGATGTTTCCTGTTAAGAATTTGTTGGATTTGTTTTGTTCTTTAATCTGTGGGTTTATTTTCTCTATAGTATCTTCAGAGTCTGATATTCTTTCTTCCATCGCTTGTATTCTGTTGGTAATACTTGTCTCTGTAGTTTCTGTTCATTTACTCAGAATTTCCATTTCTAGTCTTCCCTCGGATTGTGTTTTCTTCATTACCTCCATTTTATTTTTCAGGTCTTGAACTGTTTCCCTTACCTGTTTTATTGCTTTTTCTTGTTTTTCTTATTTTTCTTGGGTATCTTTGAGAGATTTATTTATTTCGTCTACCGTTTTGTTTGTTATCTCCCTTTCTTTATGTCAGTTTTTTACCTCCAGTTTAAGGTCCTCTATTATTTTCATAAAGTACTGTTTAAGGTCGATTTCTTCTATTTCTTCTGGAGTAGGATGTTCAATTCTTGTTGTTTCATGATCCCTGGATTCTGGTGATGTCCTTTTGCCTCTCAGGTTGTTTGGGGGAATTCTTGCTTTGGCACCTGCCCATCTCTTCCTTTAAATGGAGCCAGGAGAGACTTTATGTCTTTGTTCAATCTTTGCTGTGATTGACTCTGGATGGATCTCCTCAGTGCAGGTGCAGGATCTATTCCTGACTGGATGGAACTCCTCAGCACTGAATCAGGGATGCTGGTAGCCCCAGGACACCGCAGACAAAAGGGTGAACTTGGTGGCAGGGCGGGGTGGAGTATCACACAGCGAACCTTGCAGCACAATCTGAAGGTGCTGGCATTCCCTTGCCGGCATCCTCAGACCTGCGTGGAGGGCAGCCTCTCACCCCTTTGGGTAGATGGCCTTGGTGCAGGAGCAGGACACTGGTCCTGAGCCAAGGACCTTATATACACTAGGGAAGGCTTGGGATAGGCAGGGACATGTGTAACAAAGACACCCCTGCACCAGAAGCTCGGGGAAGAGGGCTGTGCTCTCTTCCAGGACAGGTCGCCCCAGAATGGCACACACTCACCCATCCAAATGGAACTCCACAGCACTGAATCAGGGATTCCTGGTAGCCCAGGGATGCCGTAGGGACAAAAGGGCAAAGGTGGGCGCAGGGCAGGGTGGAGTATCACACAGGGAACCTTGCAGCACAATCTGAAGGAGCCCGCACTCCCTTGCTGGAATCCTCAGTCCTGCCTGGAGGGCAGCCTCTCATCCCTTTGGGTGGATGGCCTTGGTGCAGGAACAGGACACTGGTCCTGAGCCAAGGACCTTGAATACACTAGGGAAAGCTTGGGAGAGGCAGGGACATGAGTACCAAAGACACCCCTGCACCAGAAGCTGGGGAAGGGGGGCTGCGATCTCTTCCAGGGCAGGTCGCCCCAGGATAGCACACACTCCCCCATTCAGATGGAACTCCACAGCACTGAATCAGGGATTCCTCTGGAACTAGTATTTCTGAATAAAGGCTCAGATCAGTTTGAAGATCCTAACCATTTTATTTCATGCATATCTCTTGCAATTTTGGTATGTCTGCACATGCCACAAAGGTGACCAAATATGACAAGTCACGTATAGTGATATTTTGTTGATAATCTAACAAATAAAGCTTACCCGAAGAACAGAGTTCAGAGCTAGCCACACTAGTCAACCATAGAGGCCAGGCAGTGGTTTCACACACCTTTAATCCAAGAAGCCACACTAGTTAGCCATATAGGCCAGGCAGTAGCAATGCATGCATCTAATACCAATGCTAGAGAGGAATATGAGACAGGGACTCGCTCTTTTCAGTCTGAACATTTCACTGGGTTAAGAGCTCTCTAGTGGTTGACTTTTCTCTAATCTTCAGATAAGATTTATTTGATAGATCATAGACAAAATATCAATATAGTCAGGGGATATAATGTCATTCCCTTTTTCTTTAATCACGGTTAATTTGATGACTTAGTATATTCTATTTCTAAGTTAGTAATGATGCTATTAATTTTGTATAGATTTACTCTTTCTTTTATGATGTTTTATATACTATTGAGATCAAATATTAGGAGTCCAGTAGCTAGGTGACCAAAATAGTCTTCTGTTAAATTAGTGCTTATTTCTATTCATATTTGTCACATATACTTATTTACATGTGAATAAATATGTAGAGAATTTGGTTATTTGTTTATTCATATACAAATTGATTTTAATAGACGCACAAACCAATTTCCTTTGCCTACAAATAGAAGTGGCTGTTTTACTATTTATTCTACAAGTAGATATCCATATTGCCAACAATTGTTGCAAAGACTCTGTGGATATTTGTCAAGTTTTCTAAATGTTTCTCACCCTTATGCAGGTTCATTAACATGGACAACAAGAAACCAAACACACTTCTGGATCTTGCTATACATCAACTCCTGAGTAATGAAACAGCAGCCATTCATGCTCTCAAGGAGATCCCAAGGGAACTTTTTGTTCCACTATTCTGTGCCTCCTTCAAGGGTTTGCATAAGAATATAGTGAAGGCAATGGTGAAGGTTTGGCCCTTTACTTGTCTCCATATCGGCACATTTACTGTGCTAGAACACCATCGTGAACTCCTGACAGCCATGCTGGAATGTCTTCAATTCCTGCCTGTTCAGAACTCAGGATCTAGGTAAGACTTTGTTTAATAGAGACATGCGAAGACACAGGAGGTTACACCAAAGCCTGCTACTCTTACTCTTACATGCAAATAGTGATAAAGAATGTGGGACTGTTAGTCTAATACCTGAGGTCACATTGGAAACATGTTTCTTAAAATATTGAATATGGGATATATGTCACTGAGGGCACGGTTGTCAGATTTGCATTATGGTGTTTTTATTACATAGAAGAAAGACACGAGTGTTAAGATTGCTGAAGATGGTGGAAAATTAAAGGAAAAATAATAATTTGTGCTATTTAGTGAGAAATGTTGTCCTGTTCAACGCTTTCTCCTCATTGAATGAGCATACTAAGACACTGACAGCAATGGTTAAGGCTCAACCCTGTTTTGTCTCCACATTAGAAACTTAAGCATATAAGAAACATTGAACTTAAGGGTTATGACTGATGGTCTTCAGTTGTTACTACAAAGAACTCATCTTTTCAATAGGTATGAGTATAATATGTATGTGATAAGATAGCAAAACCTTATCCTGGAGCCTGTTGCAATAGTGGACCAGATAATCTCCCAGAGTTAGTTAATAATGAATGGTGAAAATCAGTGTAAGGGGTTTGTACATCTGTTGAGGTTCTCTTAAAAATGTTGATGTCTTACAGAGGGTCTTAATATTGCAATAGAGGTGAGAGAGGCTACTGTTGATAGATATCCATAATGCAGATGTCTCATGAAGACAGGCATAGCAATACGTTAAGAAAATTCATTGATTACAGGAAACAGTACAGGATATAATATTTGCATAATAAAATCTTGTTGGTAGCTGGTGTATGAAATGACAAGAACAAAAAGATGATATTGTCACTAGATGTTATCATTGATCTTGCTGGGTTATATTAATGTTTATACCTCATAGTATTCTGTGTTCTTTTTTTCTTACAGGAGCTCTAAACTGAGGATCCTAGATTTAAGGGAGTATTCTGGCTGCAAGATCGTCTGCCCAGAGATCAGTACTAAGTCACCAGCATGCTTGTTCTCCTGTGCTCACTCAGAACACTCAATCTTGAAGATACAGTCACAGCAGAGTATTGCAAGTTCAGAACCTGAGGTTCAACCTTCTAGTCTGCCCATGGAATTAATTGTGAACATTTCCATTGTTAGTGGTATCACCCTAAGAGAACATGAATATTTGACTCTGCTTCTGAACAAAGTAGAAGACAGTTCAGGGTCTTTGCATCTATGCTGCCGAGATTTGGAAATCGATAAATTGGGTGATAGGCGAAACATTCTTAACTGTCTAGATCTCAAATGTCTAGTCAGCCTGTCAGTATTTCAGGGTTCTCTTATTGAAGTCAACAACCTTCTGGCTCGGGTGGGACACCTGAGAAGATTTTGCCTGTCTAGAATCACTTGTAGATCTTTGAATGGGAAAGTCTTCCGGAATTTTGTCTCACACCTTAGGTGTATGGACCATCTCAATGAACTCAATTTTCATTCTTTCATCCTCACGGATCATCTGGAAACTGCCCTGCGGTAAGGGCATGGGGTACATACTGTGTTTACAGTAGCAGCCAGTTTTTAAGATGAGAGAAATAATTCTTAGATATACTTAAAATTTCCATAACCCTTTCTCCTTCTTCCTCAGCATGGGCAATTCTAGGAGTTTAAAAACAGACACGGAATGGTTTCTTTTGGTAATTGAAGAGAATAATGGGTTTACAAAAAGTGTAGTCAGGTGAGCATATGTAGGCTCTGTGCTCATTCCAGACACATGAAGGTCAAATGAAAAATATAACTCCCCTCTGGCCATCAAGATATAAAGAGGGAGAATTGAAAGACATTAAATTCTGGCACAGATGCACAGATTCATATACCCATAGATGGTACTGTCACATCATGAGGAAAATCTCCAAGGTTCAGGCCATGAATGGAGAGGCTGTCATTTATAGACTGGCCAACAGGAGCTTCCAGTTAGTTGCTCCTTCTGTCCTTTCTCTTCTGAGCATGTGAATTAGCTCCCCCTTTGGTTATGTTGTATTTCCTAAGTTGATAGAATTTTCACTAAGTTTTTTCCCAACTTTATAAGAATATGTTGTATAATTGTCAAGGTTAAAATAGTATTTTCCGGAATGGTAATGTATCTCTCACAGACCCACAAGTACATTAAGTGTGTGAAAGCTCACATCATTTGCTGTTGATGTGCAAAACAGTTTTTTTCTAGATTCACAGATATAGTTTCCTTCTTCTAGTCCTCATTTTACAGAAACACTTTTCTGTTTTCTCCCTGCAGAGTCCTCCCAACCAGTTTGGATTTCTTACATCTAACGTTCTGTGAACTTTCGTACAATGATTTCAAGTTTCTAGCTGAGTGCCCTCAAGCCAACAATTTAAAGCTGCTGAATATCGGCAGTAATCCGATGTACTGGGAAGATTGTGAGCCCTTTTATAACCTCTTGCATAGACTCTCTGGCACCTTGCAGCAACTGGCAGTTACTCAGTGCATTTTAACAGATTCTATTGTTGCTGGTATCATCCCAGCACTAAGTCACTGTTCCCAACTCCAAGAGCTCAACTTCTCCTCAAATCCTGTTAGTATGCCCATGCTCATGAGACTTCTTGAGCACTTAACACCCTTGATGGAGCTTAAATATGTGATTTATCCTATCCCCGTGCATTGCTATGGGAGATGGCCTATCCAGGACAGTTTAGATCAGCAAAAAATGGTTAATGTGCAGGCACAAATGAACCGAATGCTACGAGAAGCAGGGAGGAGCGACATGATGTGGTTTACTTACCCTAGATAAATTTATGATCCAATACAGCTTCACCTGGATACATATCCTTTAATTACAAAATGTTTTTAAAATAAATTACAATTCTAACAGTTACACCTTGATACATTTTCCTTATGTATGAAATGTTTTATTTTCTTGATCTGGTAGAGTAAATATATAAGGTTCTTATGTTGTAGCAAAGAAGAAGCAAGATTATAGGAATGTAACTGATAACTATAGCAAATATCTTGCAAGAGGGTGGAAGGCTTGTAGAGAATCTGTGTCTCTTGACTATTGTTTTTGATAATGCTTCATCTTACCTACTTATAACATGTGGGCCTGCATGTCGGAGTTTCGTCACTGCTTGGTTCCTGCAGCTGTTCAGCCCCAAAGAAATCACACAGAGAGTCTGCATTACTTACAAACTGATTGGCCCATTAGCTCAGGCTTCTTATTAGTTCTTGTTGCTTATATTATTAAGCTATTATCCTTATCTATGTTATCCACATGGCTCAGTACCTTTTTCAGTAGGGCAGGTCCCATCCTGCTTCTTCAGTGGTCTGGCCAGGACTGGGGGGAATGGGCTTTCTACTTCCTAGAAGTCTCCTGTTTTCATCGCCCTGCCTCTACTTCCTGTCTGGTTGATCCACCTATACTTCCTGCCTGGTCAATCAGTGTTTATTTAAAATATGATTGACAGAACACAGAGAATTCTCCCACACTATTTCCCCCTCTTTTTTTAAGCAAAGGAAAATATCCATAGTCCATTTTTAGGGAATGTGGGCATAGTGTTCCAGGCTACTTCCAGCTGGTTAGGGAACCTGATAATCTTATGGGGACCTAAAGAAAATTTAGAGTTATGATCAAGTCCTGACTGGAGTATCATGTGAGGCTTGATCATCTTAGGCAGCAGTCTTGAATCTTTTTTTGGATGTAGAACTTAGACATCTGGGCCATCAATTCCTACTGGAGATTTCTCAGGTGGTCTTCCTTGATCAAACCTGATGTTTAACTCAGAAAAAATCCACAGTCTCTCATTTCCTGTGGAAACAAAATCAAAATCTCTTCTCCAAAGTAACATACCTTTTGACTTCAATTTTGAAGTCAAGGTATTTTCAAAATACCTATCTTGGATTAATTTAGCAGCATTTATAAGCAAATATCTTTTAGCAGCTGTTGCTCCTTCCTCGGCATTAAAACAATTCAAAGAGAACATAATAACCTACAGTATCAAGATTCTCGCTGTATTTTTCATTCTAATGTGGATTTATTTTAACCTCTATTGCTTTTATTTTTACTTTTAACTTTTGGCTTTTTGAGACAGTTTCTCTGTGTATCTTTGTCATAGAACTCCCTCTGTAATCCAGGCTATCTTTGAACTCACAGATATTCATATGTCTCTGCCTCCCAAGTGTTGGGGTTAAAGGTGCTACCACACATTGAACTCACAGAGACCTGTCTGCCTCTGCCCTGAGGCTTTAAATATTTGTTTACATATAAAAGGGGGATATGATATAGATATGAATAATTTGCGCAGGTATGGATTTTGCTTTATTGACATAAATTTTAGGTCAATCTTGTTACATGTATATGTATTTCTGATCTTTTTTCTTAATTTTTAATTTTTTTTTCCTTTTTATTAAAAATTTCCACCTCCTCCCCTCCTCCCATTTTATTTCCCCTCCCCCCATTCCCTTTCCTCCTCCTTCTCCAGTCCGAAGAGCAGTCAGGCTTCCCTGCCCAGTGGGAATTCCAAGGTCCTCCCCCCTCCATCCAGGTCTAGGCCAAACAGACTAGGCTCCCAAAAAGCCAGTACATGGAGGAGAATAAAAACCCCGTGCCATTGTTCTTGGCTTCTCAGTCAGCCCTCATTGTAGTCACATTCAGAGAGTCCGGTTTGACCAAATGCTCCATCAGTCCCAGTCCAGCTGGCCTTGGTGAGCTCCCATTAGATCAGCCCCACCATCTCAGTGGGTGGGATTGCCCCTCGCAATCGTGAATTACTTGCTCATGTTCTCCCTCCTACTGCTCCTCATTTGGACCTTGGGAGCTCAGTCCAGTGCTCCAATGTGGATCTCTGTCTCTATCTCCATCCATCGCCAGATGAAGATTCTATGATGATGTGCAAGATATTCATCAGTGTGCCTATAGGATAGGGTCAGTTCATGCAGCCTCTCAGCTGCCCTAGGAACAAGCTGAGGACATCTCCTTGGACACCTGGGAACCCCTATAGAGTCAAGTTTCTTGCCAACCCTAAAATGGCTCCCTTAATTAAGATATTTACTTTCATGCTCCCATAACTACCCTTCCTCCATCACAACCATCCCATTCCCCTCAATCTCTCCCCATCCGCCCTTCTCCCTTCTCTCTCCCCCTCACCCCACACCCAAGTTCCAAATTTTTGCCAGGCAGTCATGTCTATTTCCAATATCCATGAGGATGACTATGTTTTTCTTTGGGTGCATCTTCTTATTTAGCTTCTCTAGGATCATGAATTATAGGCTCAATATCCTTCATTTATGGATAGAATGCACTAATGAGTGGGTACATACCACATTCCTCTTTTTAAGTCTGGGCTTTCTCACTCAGTAAAGTGTTTTCTATTTCCATCCATTGGCATGCAAAATTCAAGATGTCATTGGTTTTTTTACCACTGAGTAATACTCTAATGCATATATATTCCACACTTTCTTCATTCATTCTTCCATTGAGGTGCATCTAGGTTGTTTCCAGGATCTGGCTATTACACATAATGCTGCTATGAATGTAGTTGGACAAATGTTTTTGTAGTATGATAGGGCATCTCTTGGGTATATTCCCAGATGTGGAATTGCTGGATCCTGGAATAGGTTGATCCCAAATTTCCTGAGAAACTGCCACACTGATTTCTAAAGTGGTTGTACAAATTTGCATTCCCACCAGCAATGGAAGAGTGTTCCCTTTACTCCACATCATCTCCAGCATAGGCTATCTTTCGTGTTTTTGATTTTAGCCATTCTGACAGGTGTAAGATGGTATCTCAAAGTTGTTTTGATTTGCATTTCCCTGATAGCTAAGGAGGTTGAGCATGACCTTAAGTGTCTTTTGGCCATTTGAACTTCTTCAGTTGACAATTCACTATTCAGATCAGTACCCTGAGGGAGGACTCTCATTGATTAATAAAGAAACTGCGTTGGCTTTTTGATAGGGCAGGATTTAGATAGGTGGAGTAGACAGAACAGAATGCTGGGAAGTTAGTCAATCACCATGCCTCTCCTCTCTGGGACAGACACTATGGAAACAGTCGCCAGGTCAGAAGACACAAGGACATGATTTAACATCTCCAGTAGCTGTCAGAGATGACTTACTCAGGTTTTTAGCTTTCTACCTTGTAATCGACTCTAACAAAGCATCAACTTCTAAAGATCCAAAAGGATCCAAAGAAGGTAGATGGATACCTATAGGAATGAATGATCTAAAAGAAATTAAGCAAGCTGTTATAACTTATGGCTTGCAGTCTATATTTGTTAGGAAAATGATAAAGACATAGGCTTATAACATTAAGATGACACCACATGACTGGATTTAGTTAGTTTCAGCAGTCCTAGATGTTGGGCCCCGATTGATGTTTAAATGTTATTTAATCAAAGAGGTCAAATTTTAGAACAACAAGGAAAAGCAAAGGACTTGAGACTTTCCAAGATCATATTCTTGGTGAAGGGACTTGTGCTGACCCACAGGTTCAAGCTCTTTACAATGAACAAATCTTGTCCCTATGACACAAAGCAGCCTTATATGCTTGGGACAGGATTCAAAAATAGGAAAACAAATTGAATCATGTTGTTAGGTTAAACAGGGCCAGAGAGAACCCTTTAGTGACTTTTTACAAAGATTAACTAAGGCTGTACAAGTAGAAGTGACAGGCCCAGATGCTAGACAAGTACTTATTGAATCTCTGAATTTGAAAATTCCAACATAGAATGCAAAAAGATACTTGGGTCTTTAAAGGTTACATTATAATGATGAATCTTGGGTAGAACAAGTGATTTCCAAAGCAATGAGGAGATATCAAAATGCCAAATGTTCTAATTGTGGAAGAATAGGACATCTGAGAAGGGACTATAGAAAAGAAATTCCTTGGAATAATATCTCCTCTGGGAATGGTAAGAGTAGGAGGACCCAGTCTTCAGGTATATGTAGAAGCTGTGGCAAAGGCTGACATTGCACCAATGAATGCAGATCAACAACAGACAGACAAGGCAACCTGATATCATTGGGAAACTCCTTGAGGGACCTCTTGCAGGCCCCCAAACCAAAAGTGGCCCAGTCATTCCCAGTAACTCTGGAGGACATGTCTCACTAGGAAAATTAAAAAGTCAAGAGCCTTCTGTAAAAGACCATACAGTTCTGGATAATGGAATAAACATGTAGGATAAATGGAAAACTCAGATAGGAATTAAGAACCAAATATTCTGGTAGACTTCTAGAAATGATCAAAAACCAAAGCTAAGAGTACTTATAAATGATAATATAATTGTTGGTCTGATAGGTACAGGTGCAGACATGAATATCATTACTCCAGAGTTTTGGCATCCAAATTGGCCTCTTTAAGAGGGAGATGTTCAATTACTAATAATTGCCACCATATCTCAAGTTAATCAAAGCACTAGATGGGTTGACTCCATAGGGCCAAAGTTCTGAGAGGGAAACTGAGGTCATATGTGGCTAATATTACAGTAAATTTATGGGGTCATGACCTACTTTAGGAATGGAATGCCCAGGTTAACATTCCTGCAGTCCCAGGAACTCATAGTTCTGGAAAGGCTATTATAAGTTACTATACATAGGTTACCAGGCATTAGGTTGTGAAAGAACACAAAGCAACTAGCATAACTTTAGAGGTACCCACTGACCTACCTTTAAAATATCTAACTGAGAAACAAACATGGGTTAAACAATGGCCTCTAACTGAAGAAACGCTATAGGCTTTAGATCAGCTGGTACAAAAACAATTAGATGCTCCCCATATTGAAAAATCAACCAGATCTTGGAATTCTCCTTTATTTGTTGTTTAAAAGGAATCTGGTAAATGGACAGTGGTGACAAGTAAGAGCTGTCAACAAGTTAATTCAACCTATGTGCCTTCTACAATCTGGAATTCCTCTGTCCTCTTTATTACCAAAAGAATGGTCTCCTATAGTTATTGATTTGAAAGATTGTTTTTACAATATACCTTTACAAGAAACGGATAGAGAAAAATTTGCCTTCACAGTACCTACTTATAAACATTCTCAGTCTACTAGGAGATATCAATGGACCATTCCCCCACAGGGAATGCTCAATAACTTCACTTTTTGTCAATACATTAAAAGTCAGCCATTGGAAATAATATGTAAGCAATTTCCTAAGTCTATAATCTACCATCACAAGGATGACATATTGTTATATGATTCAAATACAGATATTTTAGAAAGAATAATTGAAGAAATAAAGAAAATTTTGCCTAAATGGGGATTACAAACTGCCCCTGAAAAAATATAGAGAGGATATTCTGTCAATTACCTAGGTTATAAAATAGACTTACAGAAAATTAGAACAAAAAAGGCACAAATAAGAGAGACCAGTTTTGGATTCTGAATGACTTTCCAAGATTGTTAGGAGACATTTCCAGTCTATGACCAACTATTGGGATAACACCTGATCTAATAATTCATTTAAACAAAACCTTAGATGGTGATAAAGACTGTAATATTCCCAGAGAATTAAGCACTGAAGCAGAAAAGTAATTGATAATTGTTGAGGAGAAATTACAGGAGGCAATAGGGTAAATCTTAATTGTATTCTAGTCATATTGCCCTCCAGAATTTCTCCTACAGGAATTTTAATGAAGAAGGATGGTATTATCTTAGAATGGATCTTTTTACCACATAAACCAAGTAAAATTAAAAACTTATGTGGAAAAATTTTCTGAATTAATTATAAAAGTTAAATTGAGATTTTGTGAATTAGCAGGTATAGGCCCAGCAAAGATTATAATGCCTTTCACTGCTGATGAAATAAAAAAGTTTTGGGAAGACAATAAACCATGGCAAAGAGCTTGTACTAATATTTTGGGAGAAATTAATAGCAATTATTTCAAAAGAGATAAACTTAATCTTATAATAAGAACTTCTTGTATTCGTCCCTGAATTGTACATGATACTCCAACAACTGGGTCACATACATTTTATACTGATGCAAATAAATCAGGGAAGGCAGGTTACAAATCAGAAGAATTAAGTAAAGTGAAACAAAGCAAAATTATATGCTATTCTCATGGTGCTAAGCGATTTTCAAAACCTCTTAATATAGATACTGACTCACAATATGCAGAAAGAGTTGTTTTGAATATTGAAAACCACTGAATTTATACCAGGTGATACAGAATTGACTTCGTTATTCATATAGGTTCAAGATATAATTAGGAATAGTTTTTGTCCATATACATAACACACATACAATCCTATATGGGTCTGCCAGGTCCTCTAGCACAAGGTAATGGAGAAACTGGTCAATTATTGGTTGGATGCATGTTGCAGGCCTCAGAATTTCATAAGAAATCCTGTCAATAGTAAAGGTTTTAAAAAAGAGTTTTCTATTACATGGCAACAAGCTAAGGATATTATCAAAAAATGTCCTACTTGTTCTTTCTATATCCAAACACTGTTGCCTCTATGGACTAATCCAAAGGGTATTCAAAGGAATGTGATCTCGCAGATGAATGTGTTCCATTTTATGGAATTTGGTAAATTAAAATATGTGTACCACACCACAGACATGTATTCATGTTTTCAATGGGCAACTGCTTTAAGCTCAGAAAAGGCTGATTCAGTAATCACACATTTATTAGAAGTTATAGCCATTATGGATATACCTGCACAAATAAAGACAGATAATGGTCCAGCATATGTCTCTAAGAAAATGAAACATTTCTTGCTTATTATAATATTAAGCATATTATAGGTATACAACACAATCCTACAGATCAGGCAATTATAGAAAGATCAAATAGAACTATAAAGGATATGTTAAACAAACAGAAAAGGGTGGAAAATATCCCCAGCAATAAATTACATAATGTTTTATTAACCCTGAATTTTCTTAATGCTAATGAGAAAGGGACAACAGGAACAGAGAAACATTGGATAATAGAAGTCTTCTGAATTAAATCAGCCAGTATATTTCAAGGATGTGCTGACCTCACAATGAAAGCCAGGAAATGTTCTACATTGGGAAGGGGTTTTACTCTTGTTTCCACAAGAGATAAAAATCTGTGGATACCATCAAAATTAATAATGATTCACTTTCAAAGAAGAAACCTCTTGAAAAATAGAAATGACAGCTCATCCACAATGGTGACAACCATACAGGTGATAAGGAAACATCTTAAGCATTGGGGCAGGGTTCTGGTCTTGTCATTGCAGGAAAACACTCACCTTCAAAAGGTGAAGAGACCATGGACATCTAGATGCCTAAAGAGGAAAAGATTATTATCCAGATAGGTTCAGCAAGCAAAGACAATTATGACTTATGAGGACAGGTCATCTGATGGTAAGAATCTCAAAACTTAAACTAAAATAATATTCAGGATTCACTTAAAAATCAAAGCTGGCTTTAGAGTTGGACATTGGCTCTGTCCTCTAATTCAAAACATGTTGTTAAAATAAAAATTCAGAGTTTCTGTCTGTAAGGTTCCATGATATGGGACAGAAAAAATAATTTAGAAAAACTTTTAGTTTTCTTCATATATATGTTTGTATCTATCATACATTTCATTGAATATATATGTCTGTATATGACTGTATAAATAATATTTGAGTTTTACACAATGAACAATGAATTTTCTTGCAGTAATTTTTGAAGTTTCCAGGAAGAAGATGGGGGTTCCACAACAACAACTCCACCTGGTTGGTATGATGTTATGATGCTGATAGCACTACTATAAGACCTGTTTTTCATACCAGCTGCTTAAGATGGTTTCAAATTGGTTATCTGAAATGTACTTTTCTACAATGTTCTGGCCAGAACTCCAAATAGTAACCTCAGAAAAATCCTACCAAATACTCAGAGATTATTTTCAATTATACCAGATGGAATTTAACCATCATTTTACTTTCACAGGATCACATAGAAAGAATATCATCCCCATGGCAGCTGGAAGTAATTCGAGAAGACAACATCCCTTCTCCCAACAAAGTTTGTTCTCAGGGTTAGAGACATCATTTAGTGGTTTTTATAACTGGTATAGGGTTGGGGTTGGAGGAGAAATTATGTAGTCTCAGGGATTTCTTTGAAAAAAAGAAAGTGGGAAAATTGGATGGGATAATAGAGTAGTGAGCTTATCACACGAACAATAATAGTGAGTAATAGAATGATGCTTGTGAGCTCTTATTTATATTCAATTTACATTGGTATAGATTCTTGCATATTGATACAAACTTAAATTATATTGAATATGTGCCTATTTTTTCTATAATATTTGTATATCTAGGCAAAGTTATTTTGTCATATTGTATGCATGTATGTTTCTAACTTTTCTTAAAATATTTTTGTATATTGATACAATTTTAAGATATATTTATCATATTGCAATGGACATTTCTACCTCTGATCAAGATACTTATACATTGTTTATATTTTGAGGTCATTGTCCTCATTGGTTGCATAGTTGTTTATTATATAACAATCTTATATGGTGTCATAGTCTTTAAGTTATATAGGTATTAAGAATTATGGATCAATCATGTGTCCCTGTTCCTGCTCTGAGGAGATCAAATCAGACTGCTGAGTGTGTGCCATCCCTGGGAGGATGGTCAGGGAATGGAGCACAGGGCCCCTCCAGCTCCTGCTGCAGGGGGTTCTTTGCTCCACACGACCCTGCCTCCCCCAAGCCTGGCCTATTGTCTGTGAGATCCTTGGCCCAGGAACAGTGCCTGCTCCTACACTGAGGCTTTCCACCAGAGTGTGAGTTTCTGCCTGCTGGGCCAAGGGGCCCAGAAGGGAGTGCACAGCATATCTTGCTCCTGCTACAGGGCCTTCTTTGTTACACATGACTCTTCCCTCCCTTTTGTCTGTGAGGTCCTCAGACTACCAGGAGTCCCTGTTCCTATGCTGAGGAGAACACTCCAGACTGGTAAGTGTGTGCCATCCTGGGGCAGACAGTCAGGGAAGGGAGCACAGGGTCCATCCAACTCCTGCTGCAGGGTCTTCTTTGATCCACAAGACTCTGCCTCCCACAAGCTAGCCCTATTTTCTGCGAGGTCCTTGGCCCAGGAACAGTTTCTGCTCCTGCACTGAGGAGATCCACCCAGAGTGTCAGTCATAGCATAGATTGGACCAAGATGCAAGACTCTCCTGGATGCATTTGAAGGAAGAGATGGGCAGGCACCAATGCAAGAATTCCTCCAACAACCTGAAAGGCAACATGACAACATCAGAATCCAGGGATCATGCAACAAGAAGATTTGAACACCCTATTCCAGAAAAAGTAGAAGAAATCAACTTTAAATGTAACATTATGAAAATAATGGAGGACCTTAAACAGGATGTGAAAAACTGCTTTAAAGAAATGAAGAAGACAAATAAAAAGGTAGAAGAAATGAATAAATCTCTCAAAGATTTCCAAGAACACCAAGAAAAAGCAATCAAACAGGTAATGGAAACAGTTCAGGACTTGAACAATGAAGAAAGCACAAACTGAGGGAAGGCTGGATATGGAAAATCTGGGTAAATGAACAGGAACTACAGAGTCAGTATAACCAACAGATTACAAGATATAGAAGAAAGAATCTCAGACACTGAAGATACAATAGAGGAAATAACTTCATTGATTAAAGAACACAAGAAATCCAACAAATACTTAACACAAAACATCCAGGAAATCTGGGACACCATGAAAAGACCAAACCTAAGAATAATTGGGGTAGAAGAAGAAGAAGAATTAAAGCTCAAAGACCCAGAAAATATATTCAACAAAATTATAGAAGAAAACTTTTCTAACCTAACTATGAAGGAAAAGAAGCATACAGAACATCAAATAGACTGGATCATAAAAAAGCATCCCCTTGCCATATAATAATCAAAACACAAAACATACAGAATAAAGAACGAATACTAAGAACTGCAAGGGAAAAAGGTCAAGTAACATATAAAGGGAAACCTATCAGAAATACACCTGACTTCTTAATGGAAACCGTGAAAGCCAGAAGGTCTTGGATAGATGTGCTGCAGACACTAAGAGACCATGGATGCAAGCCCAGACTACTATATCCAGCAAAGCTTGCATTCACCATCAATGAAGAAAACAAGATATTCCAGGACAAAAGCAGATTTTAAAAGTATGTAGCCACAAACCCAGCCTTCCAGAAAATACTAGAAGGAAAATCACGAACCAAGGAAGCCAACAACACCCATAATAATACAAGCATCTGACAACGTTCCACCAGCACAAAACACAAAAGGGAAGCACACAAACACTACCATCAGAAAAATTAACTGGTGCTAACAAGCACTGGTCATTAATATCACTTAATATCAATTCACCTACAAAAAGGCACAGGTTAAGAGAATGGATATGAAAACAGGATCCAACATTCCTCTGTTTACAAGAAACACACCTCAAACTCAAAAACAGACACTACCTCAGAGCAAAGGTTTTCCAATCAAATGGACCAAAGAAACAAGTGGGTGTGTCTATTGTAATATCTAACAAAATTGATTTCAGACTAAAATCAATCAGAAGAGATAGAGAAGGACACTTTATACCCATAACAGGAACAATTGATCAGGAGGAAGTCTCAATTCTGAATATCTATGCCCCTAATACAAAAGCACCCATATGTAAGATAAACATATGTAAGATAAACATCACTAGAACTCAAAGCATACATCAAACACCACACTCAAATAGTAGATTTCAACACTCCTTTCTCACCAATGGACAGGTCAGCCAGACAGAAACTTAACAGAGAAATAAGAGAACTAACAGATGTAATGAACCAAATGGACTTAACAGACATCTATAGAACATTCTACCCAAACAGAAAAGAATATACCATCTTCTCAGTATCTCATGGAACCTTCTCAAAAATTGATGACATAATTGGTAACAAAGCAAACATCCATGAATACAAAGAAATTGTAGTAACCACCAGTGTATCAGATCACTATAAAAACAGAATTCAACAACAATTCTACCCCTAGAAATCCTACAAACTCATGGAAACTGAACATTCAACTACTGAACCATCCCTGGGTCAACGAAGAAATAAAGAAAAAATTAAAGTCTTCCTTGAATTCAATGAAAATAAAGAAACAACATACCCAAACCTATGGGACACGATGAAAGCAGTGCTAAGAGGAAAGTTCATCGCACTAAGTGCCCACATAAAGAAAACGGAGAAAGCACACATTAGAGACTTAACAGCACACATGAAAGATCTAGAAAAAAAAGAAGCAGACTCACCCAGGGGGAGTAGAAGACTGGAAATAATCAAACTGAGGGCTGAAATCAACAAAATAGAAACACAGAAAACTATCCAAAGAATTAAGGAAACAAAAAGGTCGTTCTTAGAGAAAATCAACAAGACTGACAAACCCCTATCCAAACTAATCAAACGGGAGAGAGAGAACATACAAATTAATAAGATCAGAAATAAAAGGGGGAACATAACCACAGACACAGAGGAAATTCAGAGAATCATTAGATCTTATTATAAAAGCCTGTATGCCACAAAATTGGAAAATGTAAAAGAAATGGACTTGGTTTTAGATAAGTACCATATACCAAAATTAAAACAAGACCAGGTGAACAATTTTTTCTCATTTTTTTATTAAAAATTTTCATCTCTTCCCTTCCTCCTCCCCCTTCCCTCCCCTCCCTTCCACCCATACCCCTACTCCCTCCCTCTCCAAGCCAAAGAGCCATCAGGGTTTCCTTCACTATGTTAAGTCCAAGGTCCTCCCAACTCCCCCTAAGTCCAGGAAGATGAGCAACCAAACTGACAAGGCTCACAGTGAGCCCTTCCATGCTGTAGAGTTCAAGCACATCACCATTGTCCTCGGGTTCTCAATCCTCCTCCACCGTCAGCCACATTCAGAGAGTCCAGTTTGGTCCCCTGTTCCATCAGTCCCATTCCAACTGGACTTGGTGGTCTCCCGTTAGATCTGTCCCACCGTCTTAATGGGTGAACGCACCCCTCACAGTCCTGACTTCCTTGCTCATGATCTCCCTCATTTTGCTCCTCATCAGGACCTTGGGAGCTCAGTCCAGTGTTCCTATGTGGGGCTCTGTCATTTTCTCCATCCAACGCCAGGTGAAGGTTCTATGGTGATATGCAAGATATTCATGAGTATGGCAATAGGATCTGGACATGTGTGGCACCCTCTCCTCAGCTGCCCAAGGACCTAGCTGGGGGCATCTTCCTGGACACCTGGGAACCCCTCTAGAGTCAAGTCTCTGCCAACCCTAGAATGGCTCCCTTAATTAAGATATATAATTCCTTGTTCCCATATCCACCCTTCCTATATCCCAACCACCCGATTCCCCGAAGCTCTTCCCATCCTCCACTTCACACTTTTCTCTCCCCATCCCCCCATCCCCCGATCCCACCCCACCCCCAAGTTCCCATTTTTTGTCCGGCAATCTTGTCTACTTCCAATATCCAGGAGGATAACTATATGTTTTTCTTTGGATTCACCTTCTTATTTAGCTTCTCTAGGATTATTTACGAATTATAGGCTCAATGTCCTTTATTTATGGCTAGAAACCAATTATGAGTGAGTACATCCCATGTTCAACTTTTTGAGCCTGGGTTACCTCACTCAGGATGGTGTTTTCTATTTCCATCCATTTGCATGCAAAATTCAAGATGTCATTGTTTTTTAACGCCGAGTAGTACTCTGTAGCGGCAGTCGGAGGAATTTGGAAATTGGAAATAACCGAAAATAGTCCTTTTAGAATAAATCACTTTTAATAAAAGGAGAATAAGGGAACTTACAGAGCCAAGGGTCCAGCGAAGCAGAGGGTGACGCGGGAAAAAACAGGGCCGTCCCTCCGGGACCCGGTTCTTTTTAAAGGTACCTTTCTCCCCTGGGGCAGCCACGCCCCTGAAAGCAGGGATTGGGCCAGCTGCCCCAACAGTACTCTAATATGTATATCTTCCACACTTTCTTCATCCATTCTTCCACTGAAGGGCATCTAGGTTGTTTCCAGGTTCTGGCTATTACAAATAATGCTGCTATAAACATAGTTGAACAAATGCATTTGTAATATGATTAGGAATCTCTTCAGTAAATTCCCAACCATGGGATTGCTGGGTCCTGGGGTAGGTTGATCCCAAATTTCCTGAGAAAGCTCCACACAGCTTTCCAAAGCGGTTGTACAAGTTTGCATTCCCACCAGCAATGGATGAGTGTACCCCTTACTCCACATCCTCTCCAGCAAAGGCTATCATTGGTGTTTTTGATTTTAGCCAATCTGACAGGTGTAAAATGGTATCTCAACATTGTTTTGATTTGCATTTCCCTGATTGCTAAGGAAGTTGAGCATGCCCTTAAGTGTCTTTTGGCCATTCAAACTTCTTCTGTTGAGAATCCTCTGTTCAGTTCAGTGCCCTATTTTTTAATTGGGTTAATTAGCATTTTAAAGTCTAGTCTCTTGAGTTCTTTATATATTTTGGAGATCAGATCTTTGTCTGTTGTGGGGTTGGTGAAGATCTTTTCCCAGTCAGTAGGCTGCCTTTTTGTCTTAGTGACAGTGTCCTTTGCTTTACAGAAGCTGCCAATGGAATCGAATAGAAGACCCGGATCTTAACTCACAAACCTATGAACACCCGATTTTCGATAAAGGAGCTAAAAGCACACAATGGAAGAAAGAAAGCATCTTCAACAAATGGTGCTGGCATAACTGGATGTCAACCTGTATAAGAATGAAAGTAGATCCATATCTATCACCATGCACAAAACTCAAGTCCAAATGGATTAAAGACCTCAATATCAATCTGAACACACTGAACCTGTTAGAGGAGAAAGTGGGAAGTACTCTACAACATTTGGGCACAGGAGACCAATTCCTACGTATAGCCCCAGCAGCACAGACATTAAGGGCAACATTTTTGCTGTTTATGGGTGTTTTGCTGCAGAGAGAATTTCCTCACTCAGTAGTCTCAGAAATAAACTGAAGCTTTTAAAATGCCAGTTTTCTGGGCTATGCTCCTAGCACGACCTCTGTCTCTTACGGGAGACAGAGAATTTTGATGGGGTCTGTGAGTAAAGTGCTACGGCTTGCTTGATGGCAATGTGGACTCGCTGTGTGCCTGGAACTGTGCACTGCTCAGGGGCACCAAATGGCTCAGAGGCACAAGCAGATCTACCATGTTAGCTGTGCTGTGCGCATGGCGGAGCTATGCTGAACTGTGCTGATCTTAGGCAGAAAACATCGTAATTATCATAATAACAGCACAGTTAAGGTTTAGACTGGGCAGGAAACAGGCGGTACTGTAGTACGTCTGCATGGTGCAACTTAAGATTTTAAGAAGTGCTTAGCATTTTAAGAAGTGCTCCTGGATAGTAAAGAATTACAGATTCACAACAGGACAGATTCAGGCATAAAGGACCTCTAAATGGATCATAGTGTTAGATAGACATATGTAGGCTTGGGAGAGAGAATAAAAAGCATTAAAAAGTCATAAAGTAAAGTTAATACTTTAAAAAAAGTCTTTAAAGAGAGAGAATAAAGTAAAATGATAGAGTAAAAATGAGCCACATAAAAATGGAAAATTCACAGAGAGTCTGGATTCTTTGTATTATTGTGTTTTCTTTGAATTTTTTTTGCCTGTAATGGAGCTAAGTACAGAGAAACATTTCATTATATGAGCTGCCAAGCTAAACCAGAATGGATATCATAAGGGTATTATGACTTCAGAATTTGGATCTAAGGATATGATCCTTTGGAAAAATTCTTTTGTTTTCACAGAGGATGAGACCCTGTGGATTGCTTTTATCCCAATATGGTATGATAGACCCTCCTGAACGGTTGTTGTGAACACCCTCAAAAAATTACTTCACTCAACTGCTGACTGAGAGTAACCTAGCACACAGGTTATACCATGAAAGACCTGAATAACCGTGCCCCCATATAGCACGAAGAAGCTTGGAGAGAAATAACTGTGACCATATTCCCAAATATTGTTTATAAATGTTCTTTTACATTGAAAGGGGGAGATGATATAGATATAAATAATTTGCATTGGTATAAATCTTGGTTCATTGATATAAATTTAAGGTCAATCTTGTTATATGTATATGTATTTCTGATCTTGATTAAGGTATTGTGATTGTGAAGTTCATTTAAATAATGTAATGTATAATTAGAAAATATAGGTTATTAATGGATAATCAGCAATAGTAGCCAAGCTTGTAGTCATGTTAGATTTTCTAGATATATAAAAATATATTTCAGTTAAATAGGCATTCTTCATATCTTTCAAAGACTACAGAATATGGCATTTTGAATGTTTTAATAACTTAGGGCTTTTCATGACAATGAGACACGTCTGCTCCTGGCAGCACCAGATACTACAAGAGGAAGATAAACATCAAAGAGGCTCCTTATGGAGTTGGTTAGCCATTTGGGCAAGAAACTGCTCATGCCTGGACTGTTGCATAAACTGGACAGGAAGAACCTGCAGAGAGAGGACTGCTGAACTTCCTAAAGATGAGATGATCTTGTAGGGTTCCTGATTCATGAAGGAGTCTGCGAGACATTCTGCAGAATACAAAGGAAGTGACTGAACTGTCTTTGAAATGTCTTACTTCATGGAAAAGTCTGCTGGATACTATGGGCCTGAAGGCTGAAGATGGATGTCCCAACAGTACAAAAGAACTTTGAGTGACTGTCCAGGCAGCAAGATGTCATTTCTGTCATTTCTAGAGTTTTTGAAGTTTCTTACTTCTCATTTACCTAGGTATAGTAGTCTGGGCTTGCATCCATGGTCTCTTAGTTTCTGCAGTACCTCTTTCCAGGACCTTCTGGCTTTCATGGTTTCCATAGAGAAGTCCGGTGTAAGTCTGATAGGTTTACCTTTATAAGTTACTTGACCTTTTTTCCTTTGCAGCTCTTAATATTCTTTCTTTAATCTGTATGTTTTGTATTTTGATTATTATATGGCCAGGGGATGTTTTTTTTTTTTTAATCTAGTCTATTCGGTGTTCTGTATGTTTCTTGAACCTTCATAGGAATATCTTTCTTTAGGTTGGGAAAGTTTTCTTCTATAATTTTGTTGAATATATTTTCTGGGCTTTCAATCTGTAATTCTTCTCCTTCTTCTACCCCTATTATTCTTAGGTTTGGTCTTTTTATTGTGTCCCAGATTTCCTGAATGTTTTGTGATGAGAATTTGTTGGAATGCTGTTTTCTTTGATCAGTGTGTTCATGTTCTCTATGGTGTCTTCAGAATCTGAGATTCTTTCTCCTATCTCTTGTATTCTATTGGTTATGCTTGTTTCTGTAGTCTCTGTTCATTTACCTAGACTTTTCATATTCAGCCGGCCCTCGGTTTGTGTTTTCTTCATTGCCTCCATTTCAGTTTTCAATTCTTGAACTGTTTCCATTACCTGTTTGATTGTTTTTTCTTAGTTTTCCAGGGTATCATTTATGGATTTACTCATTTCTTCGAACTTTTTTGTTATACTTATCATCCATTTCTTTAAGGGAGTTTTTCATATCCAGTTTACGGGTCTCTATCGCTTTCATAATGTCAATTTTTTCCACTTCTTCTAGATTAGGGTGTTCCAGTCACTAGGTTCTGGTATTTTCATGTTGTTTTTCAGATTGTTGGAGGAATTCTTGCCTTGGCGCCTGCCCATCTCTTCCTTCAAATGCTCTTTGATAGTTTTTCTGGTACAGGATTATGGCCCCTTGTTGGCCAGGGACCCCTCCGATGGATCTTCTGTTACAGGATAAGGGCTCCTTGTTGGGCAGGTACCCCTCTGATGGGTCTTCTGTTACTGGATAGGGCTCCTTGCTGGGCATGTACCTCACAGACAAAAGGCCCAGCTTGCCACCGGCAAGCTGAGTAAAACAAAGGATCTCCCGCCACTCACCGCCTGGTTCCAGCCCTGATAGGGGCCGAGCTTTTTTTTCCCCTGTCTCGAAAAAAACCAAAAAAAAAAAAAAAACAACAAAAAAAAACTAAAATAGCTCTTAATCAGTCATCAAAACATTTTTTTCATTTTGATTCCCCATAACTTATATTGATTATATAGCATTGTTATAGTTAAATTTTATACATTCATTTTAAGGCAGTGTTTCTGACCTAAGGAATCCATAGTTCAGTGACAGCCTACTTGAGAATCATGCCTTACATTGGCTCTTTTTCTGGGAATATTTGGCCAGTGGATTATTCTTCTTTGTCTTTTTTTTTTCTTTTTCTTTTTCTTTTGTACAGAGGCTCATGTAACTTATTCTGACCTCCAGCTTGCTTTAATGCTTGCTGAGGATGACCTTGTATTCCAGACCACTCTACCTCTACCTTCTGGTGCAAGTTCCATGCACGCTAGGCAAGTACTATATCAATGGAGCTGTTATACACTCCTAGTCCTCCATTTGTGTTTGGTTCTTTTTATTTTCAAGTTCAGACTGATATTTTCTGACCCCATTTAAACATTGTAAAGATGTATTTTATTTTGAGGCTATGGTTCTGTTGACTGAGTAGAGTTTACATGGAGACATCTATGCTTTCCAAAATATATGTAAAATTCATTTGAAACCACTAAAGGATTAAGAATTTCATGTTCTCAATTTGAGCTAAACACATTCTGAATTTCTGCCAGGTCTCAACCACACGAAGGTATATTCAAAAGCAGTTCCTCCGGGATTAGTCTCATCTCACTGATTTCACTTACTAATTAACAAATGTGTAAGGGCCAGTTGCTTTCAGGCAACCAATCAGGTCTTTCCATGCATTTAACCCATTTCTCGGATTGTTAATAGAAAATCTGCCAAAGAAGGATTATAAACAGAAACCAAGATAGATTTCTTTGGTTTCAACACACAAAATTAAGTATTGTCCTACCTCAGTCTGGCCATTTTCTTAATGCTGAAAGGATAACCAAAAAAAGTTAGCAAATTCATGTAAAAAATACAGCAATACTGTTACTCAAAGATATTAGAAAATCTTTCTCCCCTTTATTTATATTTTTGTGATTATAATATGAGATATATTAACATGTTTAATAGCATTTTGCAAATGTTTCTATGTACTTCATTTTATGCTATAATTACTTTGTAGTACCTGAATTATTATGTAGCTGTGTATTAACTTATTTTGGCTATCTTATACATATATAAAAGTTCTCTGACAATTTTAACTAAAATGTAAATTGGTTTAAACTTGTTTTGCAGTTCAGAAACCTAGCATTGACTAAATACTATGGCTGGTCCCCCATTATATTTTAATGTACCAACCTTTTAATGATGAATCTCCTAACCACTAGAGGCACTCTACAGCTAAATCGGGTGGAGAAAAAATAATCCCTCTTTTCATATATTTCAGGTATCTGCAGACTTTCAGAACTGGTTCCATCACTAAATACATGGCATTTAGCTTTAATTTATCAGAGATTTTTTCTGACTGCATTTCAGCTACTGGTTTTTGTTTTGTTCTCTTCTGTACTTGACTATCTCTGTGAAAGACCTTATAGGGCAGACACATGACAATTTCTTAGATGTTAGTTAGCTTTGGCAGTAAATCCTGTATTGGACTGATTGACCTGGCACTTAAGGAGAGCTTGTGTAGACTATCTCTCCCTCAGCAAGATCCATTAAATCTAGAGAAAAAAGATTTATTTGTGTCTACACCCTTCCATTTGGTAAGTATAATATTGCTTGTGTTTTCCTTGCATTTTGTAGTTGTAGTTATACATACGTAAAAGCAGGTTTTTTTGGGGGGAATCTTCGTTTGTAGGGATTTATTGTATTCTTGTTGATAGACTGTTGAGGGCTGTTTTTCTATGGGAGATTTAATGTACTGGGGAGATATGATTATGTGTTTACTATAACATATATTTTTATCATTTAAATATTTTAATTAAAGGGTACTGTGATTCCAGTTTTAAGAAAAGGGCAAAATTAGGGCTAGTACTTTATAATTGTACAATAATTTCATATTTTCCTGTGTTTCTCAAACATCTATGTAAATTTGTCTCCATGTGTTGCAATTTTGCATATTTAATAGAGATATAGTTGCTCTATGGCATTGACTAATCAAGATACTGTAAAAATTGAATAAAATGCATCTTTTCCTAATTCTAGTCATATATATTGTTACCTTTGATCAAATTAAAAATTTTGTCACAAGAAAGCTTAACAAATTTGATCCCCTTTTACACAATATTCCCTATGTCTTTTTATAGTTTATCATTAAATATCTATAACCAGCTACATGTTGTATGATATCCTTTTCTTACTATATTAATTACCTTTCCTCAAGCCACTTATTCATAATGCCACCAACATTGGCGAGACTATTATTTGTTTTCATCTCTAGAACTAATGCCGAACAGGTACATTAGGAAAATAGGTACACAGCTGGTAAACAGACTGATTCTCTGCCTCGGGGCTTGTGAAGCAGTTAACCAAATCCATCTATCTCTCACTCATTTCCTGCCACCTGAATTAGAAAATTGCCTGCCTTTGCCTTCAAGTGCTTGAATGTCTCTAGTGTTGAAAGATGAAACAAACTTACCCGTCATCTGTTTTCTCATTAGTTAACCGGTCTTCTTTTACTGCATTATTGAGCATAAATTCTTTTTAAGTAGTTGAATTAGAAAATTTTTAACTGACAAAAGTTTCAAGTGTGTGGAGTATATTTTTCATAGATGTACATATGGATTATAATACATTTTCATATATGCTTATATTTTGGAATGCCTGCAACAGGTTAATCAAAATATCTATTACCTCATTCATACATTTTTTGTGAGATCACTTTAAAACTGCAAAAATTTGCTTTGCCTTTTATGTTTAATTTTTAAAGACATAATTTTCAAAGACTATTGTATTTGCTAGTATACTGAACTGCATTTTCAACATTCAATTTCAGTATAATTTTGAAATTTTATCAATGGCTTTTCAGGGTATTCCTCCCCTGCATCCCCTCCCACATTTGGGAGTTGATTATTATTTTTCCATAATAAATCTCTATTTATTCCTCAAAATTGCATTTCTATTATTATTATTATTATTATTATTATTATTATTATTATTTGTTTTTCATAGAACATAGTTAAAGAAACACAAGTAGTGTTCAAACTGTTTTCAAGTTTTCAAGCACGGAGTCAAGGAATGATTTCTTTATGTAAAAGAGAAAGCCAGCCAGAGCCAGCAGTGTCCATTCAGGACTGTAAACTAGAAAACTATTCATATTTGGAGATAAGGTGACATTCGTGAACCAAAAGCTATAAAGTACCATGATGATCAGGATAGCTGCTGTTTGGAGGCCTTTGCTGTTTTCCAGGCATTATATATATATGGGGAGTGAGCAGGATTCCAATGCACTGCTGGAAGTTGGAGCAAATGACTGTTCTACACACCAGGGAAATTACAAAAAAAATTATTTTTCTTAATATACGATCCTTCACTACATAAAAAGATTCTGTTAGTATAATAAGTTTGAAAAATAGTTTAGATTCTGGCCTCTCATTGTTGCATGCAATCTGTTACTAAACCCTAAGCCCGACTGATGCTAGCTTTTCAATATTTTCCATATGACTAACTTCTCCCAATCCTTCTCCCAATCTTTAATCCTTTCATGCATAGATTTTAGAATTTGAAAATTTGATAATTGTATTTTCTTTCTTATAAAACTTCAATGACAGCCAGACACGGTGGTGCATGCATGCCATACCAGCATGTTGAAGGTTGAGGCAGAAGAATCAGAGTTTAATATTGGCCTTTGTACATAATAATTTGGAGGTTAACCTGGGGTAAATGAAACTCTGTCTGCAAAAAAATCCAACAAAACACCTCCAAAACATACATTTAGTGGGACAAAATGTGGAGACATACACATGTAATGCCAGTACATGGAAGGCTAAGGCAGGAAGATATTGAGTTCCAGGGCAGCCTGGCCTAAATAATTTCCTCTCTCTCTCTCCTCTCTCTCTCTCTCTCTCTCTCTCTCTCTCTCTCTCTCTCTCACACACACACACACACACACACACACACAAATAAACAAACCCAAACCACTCATTGATGTCTAGACATTTCCCTTGATATCAAGTCCATAGTCTTTATTTTGGTCTCTGTGGCTAAGAGTTTTTTTTTTTTTTACACTTTTCATCATTTTGGCATCATTTTGTGTCTCAAAGCACTTTTGTTCTGGCCATTTATTTATTTATTTATTTTATCATTTATTTATTTTTTAAAGACAGGATTTCTCTGTGAAACAATTCTGGCTGTTCTGGAGCTCACTCTGTAGACCATGTTGGCCAGGAACTCACCTAGATCCACCTGTCTCAGCCTCCCAAGTGCTGAGATTTAAGGCATGTGCCACCACTGCCTGGCTTTCTTCCAGCTATTATTTTGAGCTTCCCTCATTTATATGAATAAGTGTGCTTGTCTGAAGTCTTTGCTCAAGCACCTCTTTCTTTTTGTCTTGCTGGCACTCGCTAATTCTTTAGTTCTCTGTGTAGATAATTCCTTTCTTAAGAGCTCTAACTCCGGTTAGCCCCTCTCTGTACATATTTTCTCAACAATTCCTGGCATTCTACAGTTGTACTGAGTCCAATTCCCCCGCTACAATGTGAATCCTCTGATGACAGGAACACTGTTTCTGTCTGCTAATCACCATTTCTTGCTCACTCATCAGAGTTCAGCACACTGTAGTTGCTTACAAATATTTGCTTATTAAAAGAAAGATTGAAGAAACAAGGATCAAAGTTTTGCAAGTTATGGAAGGGTTTATCAATATACAATCTGGGAGATAAATTAGTCAGATATGTATGCTAGGAGGACTTCAGGAAGCCAGTTGGATCAACCTCCCAGATTATGTTAGAATACCTATCGTAACCCTCCCCGTGAAGCCCTCTGTGTTCTCTTTATGGAAACTTCCAGGGTGCACTTTTAAGGACCTTTTGGATGCTTCAATATAAATACTTTTTTATTTTGGTACTATAGTTAATTTTTGGCTCTTGTGTTTATTGAATATATGTTAACTACTGAATTTTATCTCAATCTGATTATATATATATATATATGTATATGTATATATAGCGAGCGAGAGAGAGAGAATGTGTGTGTGTGTGTGTGTGTGTAGATTTCTCCCTTAAATTTGAACCAGTTACTGTTATAACTTTTATTCACTCCTTAACTTCTCTTTCATCCAAGCTTGGCCATTTTGAGCAAAAACTAATGTTTTTCTTTTCTGTAAAAGCATACTTCCAAATGGAAAGGGTATTGTCAAGTACTCCCTAAACAATGAGTTCTGAAGTTTTAATATGCAACAGAAGTTTTAAAGAAATATGTTCATGCAGAGTTCTGTTCTCATCCCCCAAGACTCTGATTCCATAGTTGCAGGGTTGATTAAATGGATCGCAAATATTAGCAGGAACTCCAGAGAATTTTGATGCAGCAATTCATAGACTGTTTGTTAGAAGAAATGCCAGGCAAAAATAGTTTAAAATCACTCAAATAAGAGTAGTTATAAAATCTGACTCTCAGAGTTTGCAGATGTCTGTGTTTAGTGTAGTCTTTGAAATGGAGTGCAATATCCAGGGTTTTGTTGTTCCTGTAGCTTATTTTCCTGAATAGTCTCAAGCAGCCAATGCTGGCTTTGGATTCAGCTGAGCCTAGACTTCAACTTCTGATCCTTTCATTTCAATCTCCCACGAGCTGGAATTACAGATGTAGGCCAGCCTGTGTATCATCATCAGTAACATTTTCAATAATATAAAGTGGAATTATGCTATATTATTTAGCCATATTTATGTTCCACTGAAATTTTACACAATTGTTTCTCCAGGTTTTAGGAGACATCAAACATTATTAACTCTCTCTCTCTCTCTCTCTCTCTCTCTCTCTCTCTCTCTCTCTCTCTCTCTCTCTCTCTCTCTCTCTCTCTGTGTGTGTGTGTGTGTGTGTGTGTGTGTATGTGTGTGTGCTGTGTGTGTTTGTGTATGTGTTTGACATTCAGGATTTAACCCAAGATTTCAGACAGCTGTAATCCCAAACCTTGTGATTTTATTGTTAAGTAAAACCTGATAGAACAAGATTAAATGATGGTAAAGTCATGGCCTCAAGCTTACAGATAAGCAAACAAGAACAAATGGGATGAAATAACACTCTATGAAGGCATATCCTCAAAGTAGTAACAATGTGTTCCAGACCTACCATGCAACCTTTTCAATATCTAATTTTCCTTGTCTCACAACCAAAGAGTTTCCCCACTATTATTCATTTGTGAGAACTGCTGCTCACTGTCACCTATTGATCTCCCTGAAGTAGAAAAATGATCTGCTTCATCCCTTATTAGGACGTTGCGAGAACTGTTGTTTGTCCCCTTAACTCATGATAACCATTAGCATTCTGTAACCAGCCTTTTCTACTTCAGCTGCTGGAGCCCTGGCATCCTACTTTGAAAATGTTTTTGTTCTTCAACAGATGATTTAGGGTAATCTCAACTCTGAAAATAGTTACTAGTACATTTCTTCCACATGCATACAATTTGACTAAGTCTGGCAAGATGCATTTAAGATCATAAAAGTGTCACTGAGTGTTATGAATTGGCTTTACATGCCTCAGTACAGCCAATGTACAGATTAGCAGTTTCTATTATGACACCCGGACTCCGCCCTTGACTACAAATAGCAGGAAAAATTTATGAACCAGAAAAAGTTTCTTAGATTTTGCCTTAAGGAAGAAAAGAATGAAATTAATTTGCTCATAGAATGGGAGTATGAATCTTTGAGGAGTCAGGGTGGAGGATAGAGCAGTTACACTGAGTGAAAGCTCAGTTGATGAAATTAGTTCTTAGTATCTTTAGATGGAATTGCCAGTCTTGAGAAGAGAGTCAAGGTTGTAAATAAAACTTTGAAGAATAACAGGTTCATATTCAATTAAATGATGGGGAGATGGTCTCAGCTACGATGTGGACATGGGATAGTTTAGAATGTGGTACTGAGAAATAAGAGATCATACTTGACTGCCCTGCAGTATTAAATAAGTTTAGTTCTCATATGCACATGTGTGTGACTTAAACATGGTCTCTATAAACAAAATCTAGAAGGAGGCATCACTCTTAGACCTAAATAATAGCCACCACTACATTTCTTTATAACAAATTATATTTTTCAGTATCCTATATGTACCAGAACATAAAACTAAATTTGGTGTTGTCTCTGCCTTCCATATTTCCCACTGAAGTGAGAGCAAACAAGACAAAAAGTAGGTGTGTGGTGGTACTCACTGTAAACCTAGCATTTTGGAGGAAAAAATCAATAGAATCACAAACTTATGGGCATTGATGCTACACAGGGTGACCATGTCTCAACAAAACTAAAAGGGATAGTGTTAGAGATGAGCACAGAGCATTTTTAAGAACTCCCGGAATTTGAAGGGAGCCAACTGAAGAGAATTTCATGAAAGGCTTTTTTTTTGGGGGGGGGGGTAATGACATATAACTTAAACCCTGAAGGCCCCTAATGGGAAGAATCTGGAGAGGTCAGTTGGATTGTGATAATAGTAGACCTTGTAATTAGTGTGCTATGGAGTTGCCTGGAAGGAGGTACAAAGTGGTTATGCAGTTGATGAGAATTGAGAAATAATTCCTCAGCAGTACAGTGGAAGGCCCACATGTCTTGCTAAAGTGTCCAGACTTTTTAAGCAGTATGAAGGAGAATAAGCCACCACTTGTGGTATGTCACTTGGCAGTGGCAGGGAAAATGGAAGCAGGTACTACCAAAATAAGGGGACTAGTTAAACGCTATTTAATAACTCGGAAGAGATATGGAAATGTTCTCAACAAAGGTAGTAGAAGGAAGATGGAAGCACAGGATATAGTTGAGAATGCAGAGGAACACTATTTTTTGTAATTATTTTTGCATTGCTTTAACTCAATGTTGATTTTCCCAGGAACTCTAAATGGTTGATAAGATAGCATCTGAAATAGGGAAAAGAAAATCACTTGAAATGGTTGTATGTGCCCCTAATCCTACCTCTTTGGAGGCTAAAGAAAGAAACTTACTATAAGAGTAAAGTCAACTTAGGCTTCATAGTAAATTTTAGGCAAGACTGGGTGCACTGTGAGTTTATTTTTTTAAAAGCATACACAGTGGAATTTTATTCAGTCATAAAGAACAAGGAAATTTGAAGAAAAATGAATGGGTCTAGAAATGACAATATTATATGAGGTAAACTAGACTCACAAGGACAGTACTGCAGGCTCTCACTCATACATCCTAGTATGTGTGTGAGAGAGACCGAAAAGAGGGAAGGAAAGAACATGCATTTGTATGTGTGCTAGATATCATTACAGATGTTGTGTTTATATTAACTAATTTAGATCTTCCCACTACTCTTCTAAGAAGTAGCATTATTTACGTGTTTATTTGTTTGTTTGTTTATGTGAGTGGATGTGTGCATGCATGTCTGTGTGTGCATTGCATTAGTGGTGTGTGTGTGTGTGTGTGTGTGTGTGTGTGTGTGTGTGCAAAGGCCAGGAAGGGTCATGAGTTGCCTTCCTCTGTCACAAACAGATTATTCCTTGGAGGCCAAGCCTCTCCTTGAACTGGTGGTTCTTGTTTATTTTTTTCCTGGTTTCCTCACCAAAGAAAAGAAATGATTCTTACCAAAGTTATGGTAAGAAGTGTCTGAGCCACGTGACATATTATATACTATATATTGTTTTTATATCAGTAAAGTAGATGTAACAATTAAGATACGTGGCTATAGCATGCTATTATGAAGCAAGTATGAATATTTTAAATAAAATTAATGAATAAGACAAAACTTCCTATCACTGGGAAAGCATGAAGGAAAATATATAAAATATTACAGGCAAGTACTTGCCTTTGATTGTAGTTGAGAAAAGATTGTAGAGAAGTCATCTAAAGAAAAGAACCTTTATTTCTCAAAAGTTAACTGTTGCTAGCTGTGAAGAGTCCATGGGTACTCAATCTAAGCATCTACAGGTAGCTGATGGTTCCTGAAGAAGAGAGACATTTTCTTCAGAGGTGTATTCAGTGTTAAGTTTACCCATTACATATATATATGTACATACACATATATATGCATATATGCATACATGCATATATATGCATGCATACATGTATATATGTATGTATGCACATATGCATATATGTATGCATGCATGCATATATATGTTTATATGTTTATATGTATATATGTATATATGTATATATGCATACATGCACATATGTATATATGCATATATGTATATATGTACATATGCATATATGCATATATGTATATATGTATATATGTATATGTGCATATGTGCATATGTGCATATATGCATATATGCATATGTGCATACGTGTATATGCATGCATGTATATGTATATATGCATACATGTATATATGCATGTATGTATAAATGCATGTATGCATACATATATGCGTGTATGCATGTATGCATGTATATATGCATATATGCATAATATATGTTTGTGTGTGTGTGTGTGTGTAAATCACATATCATTTTGCAAGTGGCCATCACATTATTTGGGCATAGCTTGGAAAAAGTTAGATGAAGAACTAAGGAAATTTGAATGGAGAAAAGACAATGATGTAGAAAGGTTATGCTAGGAGTTCTAGTGTTTAGAGATTGGGTTTCAGAGTCAGCCAAACTTCTAGTCAAACTTTCCCATTGCCATTTCCCAGTTGAGACCTTAAACTTCTTTCCTAACTTAGCTGAATGCTAGTTTTTTGACTGTTAAAACAGTCTTAACAATCATGGCTTCCTTATAGGTCTTTTATAAAATTATAAAAGATAATTTACCTTTTTATGTCAGCTATTTTTAGCAAGTAAAGTATGATAATGATAGCAATGCTAAATGTCCTCCCAGATATTCTTAAACTAATTTGAATATTTCCGATAGTATCACCCATATTTTACAGATAAGGAAATAAAAGCACAGACAAGATAGATAACTTGGTCAAGGCCACATAGTTATTGTATGGTAGAAGAATAAAGGCAAAGGGGCCTAAGTTAGCAGGATACTGAGGAATTCCTAAGAAAATAGTAACTTGAACAAATGCTATGGTAGTAGAGAAGTTAGTATAGATCATTTATTTACATCACTAGTTTCACAAACCAATGACAAGACTATCCCTTTTGATCAGTAGTCAGAATCAGCTAGTGACAGAAAATAACTTCTTTGTCACTTTGTGTACAAGTCACTGGATCATCTTTTTGCATCAAGTAATAGATTTAAGTTGACAGTTTCATTAAGGAACACATAAGAGAAACAGAAGATAAGGTGGATGTGTGAGTGGAGACTTTCTTTGGCCTGAAAATGTGGCTCAACAGCAAAGTCCGTGTAAAATGCTAGGTTTAACCTAAGCATGCATGCAAGGTAGGTAGGGGGTGTCTAATGGTGCACTTAGTACTTAATTCTGAAATACTAATAATTCTTAACCATCTATTCATTATTTAACAAATAGATTAATCTATTAACGAATAGATTCATCAGCTCTTCATAGAGTCTAAACAAAATAACCACAGCAGAGAGGGAAGTCTGAAAGTCTTTTGTTTTCTACATTAATTATACCGGTGAGAGTCTGGTAGTGTAAAACATGAGGTCAACACAACCCATTCATATTCCCTTGCTTTGTGAATTCATGCCATGATTGTAGACAAAGTACTAAAGCTTAAATAAATGTCCTCATGATGTTTATCTTTGTCCAACCTTATGGTGTATTTGAGGGTTGAGATTTCCAACTAACTAAACTCAGCTAAACAAACACTTCTAGAGTGATGGAGGAGTGTCTATGTGTTACTTTCATTATTAATAAAGATACTGCCTTGGCCCTTTAAGAGACAGAAAATTAGGTAGGCGGAGTAGACAGAACAGAATTGTGGGAAAAAGGAAGCAGAGTTGGAGAGACGCTTCAGGCAGTCGACATATGCAGTAGCCATGCTTCTCCTCTCGGAGATGGATGCAGGTTAAGATCTCTCCTGGAAAGCCACACCTTGTGGTGCTACACGGATTACTAAATATAGGTTAAAGAAAGATGTGAAAATTAACCAATAAGAGGCTACAGATAATGGGCCAGGCAGTGTTTAAAAGAATACAGTTTCCATGTAATTATTTTGGGTAAAGCTAGCCGTATGGCGGGACACAGCCCGCTGCTCCTTCTACACTGGAGTATTACAAAACACTGGCTTTCAAACACTCCTGCTTAACAGACAGACCTTTGACACTTCCTTCTGATATCCTATTAATAGGCTTACTTGTGTCATTGTAAATTCCATGATTAGAAAACAGAAGACTTGGAGCTATAAGAGAAACAGTATTTTAAGGTCCTGTGGCCATTTAGGTTTAAAACATTTAAGTTTACTTACTCCATCTTTAAAAGAATTTTAAACTCACGCTGCTCAGGAGGCTGAGACAGAAGAATTATAGTTTCACAGTGAGCCTGGGTGACTTATTCTAGGTCTAAAAACAAAAAGTTAAAAGAGTTAGGAATATAACTCACTTTAGAGTGTGAACCTAGTATACATAAGGCCTTGGGTTCAGTCTTTGCCAGCATTACACACACACACACACACACACACACACACACACACACGCACACACACATATATACACATACTCAAAGATTATTATAATTCATCAGAAGGAACAGCAACAAAATAAAGGCACTTCTAATTAGGGTACACTGCTACCATGGATGCCTTGGTCATCTTTCAATTGAGATTCACGTCTTTATTTCTTTGATGAAGTTAAAGTACAAACTATAAGCTTTTAAACCAACTACTTTTTTGGTATTTAAAATATTTTTAAAATATAGATTCTTTTTTAATTATTTTCCTGAGCTATACATTTTTCTCTGATACCCCCTTTCACTCCCCTCCCCTAAGCCTTCTCCATGGTCCCCAGGCTCCCAGTATACTCAGATCTTGTCTTTTTTTTTTTTACTTTGCCTGTAGATTAGATCCATGTATCCCTCTCTTAGGGTCATCATTGTTGTCTAGGTTCTCTGGATTGTGAACTGTAGGCTGGTTTTTCTTTCTTTATGTCTAAAAGCCACTTATGAGTGAGTACATATGATATTTGTCTTTCTGGGTCTGGGTTACCTCACTCAGTATGATGTTTTCTAGATCCATCCATTTGCCTTCAAATTTCAAGATATCACTATTTTTTTCTGCTGTGTAGTATTCCATTGTATAAATGTACCAAATTTTCCTAATCCATTCTTTGGTCAAGGGTCATTTAGATTTTTTCAGGTTCTGGCTATGACAAAAAATGTTGCTGTGAACATAGTTGAACACATGTCCTTGTGGTACAATTGAGATCCTTTGGGTTTATACCCAAAAGTGGTATTGTAAACCAGCTACATTTTATGTGAATCAAGTGCTATGTGAAACTGTGATGGTCTCAAGCAAGTTCAAAGTAAAAATTATTTAAGTAGGTTTTAGTGATATGTTAATTGAATTTTTCATTGTTTAATATTAGCATTCATTTCATATACTACTTTTATCTCAAATGTTTATACATCTTCCTTTAGTTAATAAAATATAGACTTTAAACCCTTCTGGAGCATGTATTTCTTTTAAGGTTTTAATATATCATGATATTATAATTCTTTTAATATGCTTTACTGAAATTCTAGTAACCTATTTTTCTGTCTCACAGATATAACTTGCTTAGAGGTAACATAATTTTCTCTTACTTCTGTACTACTAGGAATTAAGACTTTCCTTAAAAAGACTCTATTTCATCATTAAGTCTCTTATTAAAAAAGAAAAAAAATAAGAGATAAACTTGTCCTAAAAGGCATTGTATAAAGATGAAACATTCCAAGGGAATGCTAAAGAACACCCAAAATCTTCCTTATTCATATACTTCCTAATCCAACAAGCAGGTTTTAAATGTTTTTTCACAATATCTTACCTCATTTTCTTTGTTTTGTTTTATTGCTTTGCTCTTTTGCAAAAGCTAAATTGACAAAAATCAATGTGAGCTTGTGCGTATAACTCAATTTAGGAGTACTTGACCAGCATATTCAAAGCCCTGTCTTAGAGTCCCACTACAACCTTATACATAATACAATAAAATAATCTTTCAGCAGTTGTAATTTCTTTCTCTCTGTTTTGTTCTTTTGATATGGTCTCATATATCCCAAGTTTACCTCAAAGTCACCATGACTACAAGATAATCTTAATTTGCTGATCCTCCTGCCCCTACCTCCAGTATGCTGGGACAACAGGCAAGTAAGTATTACTGTGTCCAATTTAATAACTTGTGTGTTTTACTTACTACTTTGCTAAGAAACTTTTCCAGAATTTGTAACAGACCAATGTTACTTATAGAAACAGACATTTCATATATATGTGTGTGTTTCATATATTATTCTCTATAAAGTTGTAGAGACACACTGTGTGTGAGGGATAGATTAGGAATCAAATCTAGAGTATAGAAGAAGTGCTCTATCACTAAACTGCATCTATAGCCCAAAGCGCATATATATATATATATATATATATATATGATTGCTGTATCTGCATGAATAATTTTATGACAGAAGAGGGCATCAGATCCAATGACAGATGGTTGTAGGATACTATGAAACTGCTGGGAATTGAACTCATTACCTCTAGAAGAGCACCCAGTGCTCTTATCTGCTGAGCCATATCTTCAGTCTTGTTCTTTCTTAAAAAAAAAAAAACTAAAAAATTATAACTATTTTAAAAAACAAGAAATTATACATAACTATTTGAAACATGTCACCTAGAATCTGATTATCATTTAGAATACTTCTATCCTCCTTTTTTAAAGGTGAATTTGGAACAGATTTTAAATGGTTTCTTTTTAAATTTAATCAATTAATTAATTTTACATTATCTCCTCCCATTCCCTCTCCCCACCTCCCATCTGTCTCCCCCTCAATCCATTCCTCCTCTGTTTCTGTTCAGAAAGGAGAAGGTCTCCCATCAACAAAGCATGGTGTATCAAGTTGCAGTAAGACTAAGCACCTCCGCTTGTATTTAAATGTTTTTCTATCATATTAGCATATTAGAAAGTCAGAGATCAATATTTGGGATTTCACCGGAGGGAGAAAGTAGGAATTTGAGTCATGTTACCTATTGGTCTAGAAAGCATATTGAGTAAAAAAATGTATGAGAAAGAACAGCAGATATTCCACTTTAACAGTGAGATGCAGAGAGATATTCTCTATGAGTACTGGAACCGAATAGTTCCTTCTCTTAGTTCAGGGTTCCTTCTGGCAAAATGTACCTAGAACAAATGATACAAATAATCATAACAAATTAAACAATATCATTTCATTATTTTTACTACTATCGTATACAATATCTAATCGTGTTATGATCTCCAATTTATAGGTGAGGAATGTGACATTTTGAGAGTTTAAAAGATACATCTAATTTAGGACATTCGGTAAGAGGCAGAAGACAGATTTTACTCTGATAGAACATAATAGTACTGACTGATAGGAACAATAAAGATGAGACATATAAAAGTTTTCTTCCTGTGCTCTCGATTGATTTTTCCAAATCTCATTCAAGTCCATCGATGTTTACTTCAGAATGAATGCCATTCTGTTCAAAACAGTGTAAAGGGCTTTAGCAAGGGCAAAGCTTAACAGGTTAAGGACAATCTGGGATAGTGTGTTTAACGTACTATCAACAAACTAAAATAAATTAAAACAATACTGTGAGATCCCCATGCAGGAAAAGGGTGCCTTTTAATTTTTTATCTATAAATATTTTGCTATGTATATTTGTTAAAGTAAAGAACCCTTAAAGACTGTGGATATACCACAGCAGTCAGGTGCTTGCTTAGCAATATGCAAGGCCCAGTTTTCAAATCCCGCATTGCAAGAAATAAAAATCCCAGCTCCAAATTCACCCTTTCCTTCAGCCTGGTAGTTTGTCTTTGTAATCCGCATACTCAGAAGGTAGAAACAGGGGCACTATCACAAGTTTACAATCAATCTGTGCTACATAGCAAGATGCTGTCTCAAAATTAAACACACACACACACACATGCACACACATACACACACACACAGAGAGAGAGAGAGAGAGAGAGAGAGAGAGAGAGAGAGAGAGAGAGAGAGAGAGAGAGAGAGAGAGAACAGCATCAAGTCAAACAAAATAATCTCTTAGGAACTATGATAAATTCTATCTGATTCTTCATGCCTGTAATCCTAGTACGCTGGAGACTGACACAGTTGGATGAAAATTTTGATACCAGCCCTTTCTCAGTTGGTCCTTCCCCCAACAAAGGGAAACAAGGGCTGGCAAGATGGCTCAGGGAATAAAGCTCTTGATATGCAGGCCTGACAATTTGAGTTTGATCCCTGGAACCCAAGAGATGGTGGAAGGAGAGCAGACTTGACAAAGTTGTCCCCTGATCTTCGCATGCATAATGTGTCATGCATATGTCCCATGCACATCTCTGTCTCTGTTTCCGTCTCTCTCTGTCTCTCTGTCTCTCTGTCCCCGCCCCTCACACACACACACACATACACACACAAACACACTTGAAAGTAAAGCAAAACAAACAAGAATGGAAAAAAAAATTAGAAACACCAAAAACCCAAACCAAATCTACCTCAACACACCTATGATCCTATTAACTCATCTGAAAAGCTGTTGATTAATAATATCAAATCCAATGTTCATGTTTTCTCAGTTGTCTTAATTTCTGTGCCTGCTTAGATCCCTTACCCTTGAGTTAAAATATCAAGGATAGAAGGTCTAAATGCCATATATTTCATATTGTTATTTTAAAGTACACAGCTAGGGATGTATACTCTCAGACCTTTCCTTTGTCATCTTTAAATAACACCTTTAATATAATCCATAACTTCTTGGTCACTCCTTAGGAACAGGGCTTCTTGGAGTAGCCTTACATTCAGATTATCATATGTAGGAGGACCACGTGTGTCTCTTCCTTTCCTAAGTCTTCAATCATGCACTTCTCAGGGATTTCTCTAATTCTGGATTTATACTGATGCTGGAGTGGTCAGAAGTGCTCATAATATTTCAGTTGCAGGTACA
The DNA here is from genome assembly GCF_903992535.2 of Arvicola amphibius. Taxonomy (NCBI): domain Eukaryota; kingdom Metazoa; phylum Chordata; class Mammalia; order Rodentia; family Cricetidae; genus Arvicola; species Arvicola amphibius. Next base: position 99,809,271 of record NC_052065.1, on the reverse strand, counting down.
AAATATTTTAGTACAGGTTATTTCATATGCTCTTTTGGGGTCCTGAAACGTATCCTAATGACACTCGGCATCTCACAGGCTCAAAGCCAGGGTCTCATCCATTTTAGGCAAGCCCTCAACTACTGAGTTATATACCATTAGAGTTTCTCTCTGAATTTAGAAATTGCACTGATGTCTTTGAGAAATAGATTAGAGATTTCTGTTTCATTCCTCGAATCTAATCAATGTTTTAAAAACTTTTATATTATGCTTTGAACTTTAAGTTCATTATTTTTTTCTAGATCCTATGTCAAAAGTTATCTTATTTTTTTTAAATTTACACATTCATAAGAACATTTTTATTCTAACTCACTTAGCTTCATCTTTACTAGAAAATTTCTAGTTTTGGAAAAATGTTCCTTTTCTCCTCTGTATTATTTCTAACTACTGAGTAGCTACTAATTTGAAATGGTAGTGACTATAAAGTGTCCTGGTATTGCAAATGCCTTTTGAACAGAAATTGCATTTGCATTCATCCAGTGCTTAAAGAGTATAAGTTTTCTTCAAAATCTCCCTCCTTGTTTTCCTTGCATTATCATTGACATATGTCATTCAGCCTTAGTGGTTTATCATCATTTATTTCATAAGTCTGGCTTGAATAATTTTGAATATTGGCATTAATTATCCAGTTACCAATGTGTCCTCTCAGGGATAATATGGAAGTATTAAACACGATAATATATCCTGTTATAGACTTGAAGTAAAAAATCATGCTATGTATTATTTCTTTACTCACAATTATCTATGAATTAACTAAAATTTCCTTTAGATGCCCAAATTTTGTATATTCTTGTTGATTTCATCTCTTTTGAAAGTCAAGGATGTAGTGAGGACAGTAATATTTGTTACATACCTTATACTTTAGAATATTTATTGCACAGAATAATTGCTCAATATTATTTATTAAGTGAATTCTTGGCATTGTGCTTGCATATTTTACATAGTGACTGGATCTATTCTAATACTAAACTAAGCAAAACATGTACTGCTTTCTATAATGTGTAAAATATGAGTCATATTACCAGTATCCTGGGAATGCTAGAAATATCAAATGATAATTTAAGCAGTTCCTGGATGTTGTATGTATATTTCTTGGGAGGAAATGTAAACCAGCACCTCATCTCAGAAAGAACACCAATGACAGACCAAAGTAAGGATTCTGGCTATCTCTACCTTGGTGAACCAATGAGTTTATTGGACTTCCTTCCAGATCATGAATGGGGTCTACTTGCAGGATTGTGGGGCATACCCACAAATAGCCACATCACTAAATATCTCACCACAGAATAGTTGATGCCTTTCCCAAAACTATAGAGATGGTGTTCCCCCTTCAGTTAACCTTTTGCCTTCCATGCTTCTCCCTGAGACCACATGTAGCTTGAGAAGAATTACATATAACTAGGAGTGGGACACAAAAAAGAATGGTAGCAATCCTTGTGAGGATCTGATGTCCTTTCTCATCCCTTCCTTTTATATGAGAGAACATCAACAGGCTGAGTCTTGGGGGTTTCTCCTGTGCAATTCTAGCTACTCTGATAAGATATTCATGGCTAGTATGATCGGAGAACAATATTCTATCACAGTGATAAATGCTATTTAATTCTCGTTATTAGGTATTATTCTTATCTATTGTTTTATAGAGACATTGAAGCACAAAGATTTCATTTTCCAAGTATAGAGGAAGTTAGATTGGAAGAATTTTCTGAACTTCAGAGCTGTTCTATGTTTATTGACTTCTTTTGAAACTCAATGTTCTTGTCAAAACCTTTACAGGCATTATTGTGCCTAATATTCATGTATATTTAGAGAACTTTGTGTGCTTCACGTGTTTCTTACTTAGAATGACTTTCGATTCTTTGGAAGATTATTTTACTTCTTAAACTTGGTCATTTATGGTCCATTACACTTAACAAGTATACATATCCTCAGGACATCTTTATACTGGAGCCTATGCACTGTTTTAGATAACTTCAAATATTTTTAGTGTCTCAGTAACATTTATTTATTTTGTAATGCTAGGAATTAAACCCAAGGTCTTCCATATGCCAGGGAAAGCACTCTACCACCGAGTCAGCCCCTGGGTAATTCTTAAAGTATTTACTTTTCTAATTTTTTTCTTAGTAATGAATTTAGAGTATCTTTCTTCATACTTACTAATTATAGAGAGTCTCAATTAATACTTGGTTTGGTTTGAAATATAAGGGATGAGAAATATACAATATTTCTTTGTGATAGAGTTCAGTTTATTTATTTGGACAAAACAGGTTTACTAAATACACTCTTGGGATGGCAGCCTTGGCAGTGACGAAATACAACCTGTAGTTTTATAAAACAAAGAGGTGGCTGTTTTGGAATCTTTTTGTCCAGTATTGGTGACCAAACGCAGAGCCTTAAAGTTGCTAGGCAAATGCTCTAATTTGACCTAAATCCCCACCTTTTACCTTTTACCATTGGGTTTAAGAAATCATTTTACGCCGGGCGGTGGTGGCGCACGCCTTTAATCCCAGCACTCGGGAGGCAGAGGCAGGCGGATCTCTGTGAGTTCGAGACCAGCCTGGTCTACAAGAGCTAGTTCCAGGACAGGCTCCAAAGCTACAGAGAAACCCTGTCTCGAAAAAACCAAAAAAAAAAAAAAAAAAAAAAAAAAAAAAAAAAAACATTTTACTTGCTAATGCCCAGTACAAAGTTCAGTTTAAGTCCTGTTCTTTCTGTGTTTCATGTACAAGGCAAGTGCAATTTCTCTTAGCACAATCATTTAAATTAACGCTCTATGAACACAAAGCCATCCAGAGGAATTTCTTCTCTTCCCTGTATTGTTTGTCAAAATATAGCTCACGACAGATCGATTTTCTTGTGGCAGAAATTTCTCTGAGACTGCGTGGTGCCTTGTTCAAATTCACAAAGATGTGACTAACACGCACAATATGTTGAAGTTGAACATAAGGGGACATGCCAAAACATTCTGGTTCTTTTCCCCAGTAACTTCATTGAGCATTAGTGAAAGGACTTAAATGGCTCTTTGGGAGTGGAACAGATAGTGGAAACCAGAGCAGCAGCTTAAAGGGCTCACTACTTATCTGCCTAAATAGATTGGGTCAGATTATGGAGGCCCCAAGCTACCTCATAAATGACTTTCAGCTTTCCTTGGCCTCCACATTAAACATCTAAGTTGTAAGAAGGAACTCCTAAACCCCAAGATTGATTGGCTTCCAATTCCCAGCATTACATCGTCAGAATTCCATTTAAACCAAAACCTGTATTTCAAAAAATACTTTCTAAGATTGCTTGATGATCAAAGCATTTTTATCATCCAATACTGACGTGATGAGAAGAAACTGGAGATATTTTTTTGGAGTTCTTGGAACAACTTCAAAGAGTAAGAGAGCCGAATGTAGAAAGCTCTTCTTCCATGTTAGGAAGGCAGCACATTGACTGAGACTCACAGTAAGGAGAAGCTCCCTTGAAAACATTTGAGCTCTTTTCCTACTTTGGGCTTCTAAAGGATAGCAGAATTCACTTATGCCTCATTCTCACTATTGTACTCATTTTTTTCTCCCCAATGATTCTATTAGCATATTAGCATGGAAAGAGGATTCCTGAGTCCTTTGTATAAGTTTCTTAGTCATTTGCCCCCTAATCCTCCCAAGAGCTGTTTCTATACATCTTGAAAGGAGTTCTTTCATCCCCACCTCACATTTGTTTGTTTGTTTTTGTTTTGCAGAATGAGAAGAGGAAGCAATCTGAGAGATTTGGGGTCGGGGAAGGAGGCACAGAGTCCAAGCGACCTCTACTTAGCCTGGTACCTCTTCGCTAAGATTTTGGTACCCAAAACAGAGAGGACCCTGGATTTAGCATCCTTCCTTGGATCCTAGGTTTTCTTTAAACAAACGTTGGCACATTTCAGCGTCCTCTCTGTGTGCATGACACCTCCTAGCCACTGGCCCTGGGTTTCTTCCCACCATCTCCCTCGCCCCCCCTCCCACCCCCAGCCTGCGCATGCGTCCTAAGAACCCCCTCCACTCGCGGCCCAGAGTATTGTCGGGGGCTATTCTCTCTCCTAGGAACATGGCGGCGAGTCAGGGAGGCGGTGGGAACAGTGGGGGCGGCGGCTGCGGTGGAGGTGGAAGTGGCAGTGGCGGTGGAGCGGCTGGAGGAGGAGGAGGTGGTGGTGGAGGAGGAGGTGGCGGGGCCGGGGCGGGAGGAGGTGGTGGCTGTGGCGGGACCGTGGCGGTGCCCATCCCGGTACCGACTCTTTTCGGTCAGCCTTTCCCCAATGGGCCCCAGTGGCACCCGGGGAGCTTGCAGCCTCAGCACACGGTGAGGAGCCTGGACCGGGCCCTGGAGGAGGCGGGGAACTCTGGCATCCTGAGCCTCAGTGGCAGGAAACTCAGAGACTTCCCAGGCAGCGGCTACGACCTGACGGACACCACCCAAGCAGGTGACAGGCTGGGGGGAGGGGAAGCAGGGCCTGGAAGGAGGATGGGGAGTGGGTGACTGCGTGGCTGCCTTGTTGGATTCTGCTGGGCCGGCGCGCAGGGGCGGCGGGAGTCCCGGAATCCTAGCAGCCTCCTCTGACTGTGAGGGGCAATGCAGGCAGCAGGAAAGAGGGGCGCCAGCAGCCCTGGGATGATGGAGAAGCTGGCTGGGATGTTAGGGGCATTATTGTTAAAGAGTGTTGCACCCAGACGGAAGGGACTTACTGGCACCTTCTTTAATGCACTTCCTTCAACTCTTGCTCCTATCTTCCCCCACCTTAACCGTGAGTAGGTGGGGGGAGGTGAGGGGAGTTGGGAACAGACAATGCAGAAAAATAATAATCTCTACATATTCCTTGAAAGGCATTGGATAGTCCTTTTCAGAGTAAGGGTTGGTGTTTGTCTGTGTTCTTCTGGTGGATTTGTTTAATCATTTTAGAATATTTTTGTTTCCTTTTGATCTCATCTATGCCTTACAGAGTGACTTTTATTTTATTTTCATTTTCTTGGTGCTGAGAGATGATGGTGGTTAGATTACTGTTTGTTGCACTAGCAAATTAAATCATCAATCACTTAAGTGTTTGATTACCGGGTGAAAGGTAGTCCATTTTTGAGTGTTGACGGTTTTGATTTTTATAGCAGAAAGCTAAAAATTGTATGGGTATTTTTGAGAAAACAATTCCATTTCTTATGGGGTTGATGGTTAATGGATTGCCCTATACTCTGTGTTAGTCTTTGTTGTGGCTGGCATCTTGGTGGTGGTGCTGTGAATTCACTCTCCTTCTAAACCAGTGCTGCTTATTTTTATATTTGTTTAGGTTTTCTGAAAGTTTTTTCTCTTCATAATCTTTAATTTTTTTTGCTTTATGTGTCCCATCTACTCTGCTGAAATAAACTGTGCACCAAGATATTTGCATGGATATAGTGATTTTGAAGCACCATAGTGAGAGTCAGTAAATATCCATATTTGCAAACAAGACAATTTAAGTGCATTTGGTTTCTAGACATCAAATCAAGATATGTGTGCAGGCAGAAGACGGCAAAAGGAGGAAAAATCTAAAATTGAAGCTTCCTATGCAGTAATTCCCTCAGGCAGTATTTAAGGAACTATGAATGCAAAATCAATACTGGATTATGTATTATGGTAAACTGCTTTGAATATTTACACCTTTACTCAGAACAGATTGCCCAAACACTATTCACAGACTCATGGATAGATATTGGCAAGATATGCTCCTTGATGTGTGCCTCAAAAGCCTCAAGAAAAAATGGCTCCAGGATGCATCATTGTAGGTTTTTTTCCCCTTACTCCTCTTTATAATCTGTAAAGATTCCTTCTACCTGTAGGACAAAGTTTAAGCATTTCCGGCTGTCACTGTCTGGCCCCAGGTTAATTATTGCAACTGTATCTCACAAATGTTCCTACCTTCTTTTCTTCCAACTAGGTCAGTTTGCTGCCCCTCAAATAAATATTTTGTGTAATTCTGCCTCATCATTATATGAGGCTGTCTGCATGCATGAGATTTTCCAAAAAGCTGTTTCCATGATCGATACCAGTCTTCTGCTTCTTTGAATTCCCAGGGTGCTTACTGTCTCTATTACTTATTTGACAGTGCTGGCTTTATTTTCCTTTTCTGTTGTGCCTTGCTCTCCCTGAGGATATGGCGTACAACTTTAAAGGCATATACCTGTTCAGTGTTCCCATTCTATATTGCTTTTATTGTATCATGACGTTTCTCGCAAACATGGCCATCATTTTATTCAGTTATAACCTGATGGGAAACTTTGTTAGTCAATCATCTTTAAGAAGTGGGTCTTAGTTAAGGCGTGGCTTTGCTGGGACCCAAGGTAAAATGTGTGCACACCACAATCTTTTTGTGGTGTTGGTGTAGTGTTTTGCACATGCTATTCCAGAAATTTGCACACCCAGATTGTTCCCATTTTAATCTTTACTGGTGTCTATACGGTATATCTTTTGGAGTGTGTACTTGTGCTTGTGTGTGCCAGTGCACATGTTTGTGAGGGTGCATAGGTAAATGTATACATGAATGTGGAAGCCAGAGGTCAACCTAAGGTGCAGTCCACTTTTTCTTGACAGGGCCTATCGTTGCTCTGAGGTTGTCAAGTAGGCTAGGCTGGCTGGTTTGAGAACACTGAGAATCCATCTGTCTTCCTCTTTCTAGGACTGAGGTTACAAATAAACAACCATGCCCACCTATTTTCTTTCTTATGTAGATTCTGGGGCTTGAATTTAGATATTCGTGTTTTCCTGACACACATACTACCTACTGAGGAAGGTGTATTTTCCTCCTTTTTCATTCTTTCTCTGTGGAATTTCTTCTTTGTGTGTGATACCCATTGCACAAACATGCACATATGAAGGCAAGCACATGGGTTATCACGTGGTCATCTGAGGAGTACCTTATGTATCAATTCTTACCTTCCACCTTAAGGTAGGGTCTCCTGGCCTCTGATTTTTCCAGGCTAGCTGGCCATGAGCTCCCAGGGACTCTGCTGTCTCTTTCTCCATCTCTCTAAAGGAGTGTTAGGATTACAGATACCAGAGCTACTGTGTCTGTCCTTTACAGAGGTTCTGGAGATCTGGACTCCAGTTGTCATGCTGTTGACAAGACTTTACCAACTGTCATTTCCTCTGTTCTCTCCACCTACCACTTTGATTCAGAGTCTTTATTTCCACTAGCACTTCGTTCACTTTGTGGCCTTGAACTTGAGATAATCCTTTTAACTCAAACTCACCTGATTATAGGCACTGTAGGATTTGTCAAAATTATTCAGCTTTATTATAAGCTATGAGGCACACTTGAGGGAGAATATGCATATTTTCTGTTTCTGAGTTTGGGTTCCTGCTTAATATTATGCTTCCTAAGCCCATCCATTTTCCTGCACATTTCCCTTTTCTGAACAGCTGATAACACTCTATTGTGTCTGTGCCATATTTTTCTTATCTACTCATTTGTAATTGGACATCTAGGTTGGTTCAATTTTATTGCTATTGTAACTTCCGCAGCAATAGACATGAATGTGCACCTCCCTACGTGGTACAGAGCCCTGTGAGTATATGCCCAGGAGTGGTATAGCTGGCTCATGTTGTTAGCTTTTTGTTTGTTTTGTTTTGTTTTAATTCTTGAGGAAATTACAAACTAATCTCCATAATTGCTGTATTTATTTGATTTCTACCAGCAGTAAATAAGGATTGCTCCCCCCACCTGTACTACCTTGTTCTCTCCGACATTTGCCCTTAGATTTCTGGATGTTAGTCATTCTGACTGGTGTAAGGTAAAGTCTTAAAGTAGTTTTAATTTGTAATGACTATAGATGTTAAGCACTTTAAAAAAATACATGCTATTTATGTTTCTTCTTTGAAAAAAGCATCTGTTGATTTACATAGCCTATTTGTTGATTTACAATTTTATTTCCTAGCCTATAGTGTGTTTGTGCATATATGTTAACTGCTTAAGTATTGGTAGAGTTGTAACATTCAGAAAGGTGAGAAAGAAGCTAAAATTAAGTGATGAGAAGGGATGGAATTCAGGTAAAAGGACACATGAGTCATGAAAGGATATAAATACATTTTTCTTTTCTGGTTTCAAGTCAGTCATAGTTTTGTAATTTTTTTGTTGTTAATAACCGATAAAAAATAAGTGAATAAAAATGTAATTGATAGCAAAAGTATAAAAGCCTAAGTGAAGCTCCATCGTTTCAGAATTGCCATTCCAACTTTATGGCAGCCTGTTCACTGAGATGGACAGGCTTTGGGACTGGGCAAGTGTTTGAGTGGCTTCCTTAAACTAGCTGTGTTTATAAAATTTTTTTTTATTTCTGAGTTAATTAGAACAAAATGATTTATTTAACGATAGAATAAAATGACAAAAAAAGAAAAGGAAAGCCAATCGTTTAATATTTTTGCCATTCGAATGTATGTTCTTATTGAGACCATGTCAAGTTCAGGTAGAGTAAATAGATCTTGTGGTAGTCTCTTTTTCATTTAGATGAGATATCAGTATGTGTGTCACTTGTCCTTTTTTTAATCACAAAGTGTATCCATGAAGTATTTAGAAGCAATAGTTTTGAAACAGATATCACGTTTATTTTATGTAGCTGAAAGTACACACCTCAGAAATGAAAACTGAGCATGTTTGAGGTTATACATGTACTCATACACAAGTATCTACATAAGGATACACACTATCTTCTTCAGAATAATTCTATTTGGTGGTATTGTTACAATGTATTTATAATGACTCTTAGTGGGTTAATGTTTCAGAACCAAACTGATTATTAGACAAGCATGAGGTGCTTTATTGTATGGAGAAAAGACTTGAAGAAGGGAAAATAGCATAGATGTTATTCTCCTAATTAAGAGGGGATTGGAAAATGAGCTAAAAATAGCTGAGATGATATTCTGCTAATTAAGCGGTGCTTGGAAAATGAGCTAAAGCAATATTGACTTAAGGGAAATCGACAAGTTTCAAAAGAAGAAGGAAGGGAGGGTTTTTCTGTCATTTTACTGTTCCTTTTACATACATGTTAAGATGAAATAGACCAATGTTTCTTGCCTTGACTAGACATTAAAATCCCAAGAAAGGGTTTTTTTTTTTCAATTTTTTATGCCAAGACTTTATCCCAGACCAATTAAATCAGGGTCTCAGTGGCCAAGAGACTTAAACAAAATCTTCTCAGGTGATTCCAGTGTACAGTGAAGGTCATATAAATACTTTCTGTTTGAATGAATGAGAATACAGGCACAAATTTAGTGATTAAGGTTCAAAATCCAAACTAGGAAGCGTTTAAGTTCTAGTGCAGTGTTATTTCGTATCTGTTTATCATAGTGTATGATATGAGTTCACTGGAAACCTATAATTTTCTTGGATATCCCTGGCTTAGAACTCATCCCATTTGTAATTTTGCACATGTTCCTAAACTTTGTAGCCATAAAGCTTTGCTGTTTATAACAGGTTTGCCAAGAGGGAAGATTGGAGAGAAGACAGCTGTGGGCAGAGTGTATCTTTGGTGTCTTTTACATTTTCTCTGCATTTATGGTGTCCGTTTTTCTGTTACCACTCTGGTCCCTTTCCTCAGTTCTCTTTTCAACTTCAAGTAAATGTTCCTCCTTTACTGGGATGGAGCACAAAGCTCCACGCTTATGGCCATCTCTTGATGAGACTACCATCTAAGAGGAGTTTGTACCCTTACTTGAAATCAGTTGGCGACTTGTCCTCATGACCTCTTTCTCAACTTTCCTTCATAAAACCACAAATCACAATCCTAGAGAACATAGACAACAATGAGGACCCTAAAAAAGACATACATGGATATAATCTACATGGGAAATAGAAAAAGACAAGATCTCCTGAGTAAATTGGGAGCATGGGGACTTTGGGAGAGAGTTGAAGGGGAGTAGGGAGGAAGGGAGGGGAGCAGAGAAAAATGTGGAGCTAAATAAAAATCAATAAAAAACCTTCATACCCACGAACAGATCTATAAAGAGGGATTCAAAAGTCATCATCCTCTTCTAGGAAAATCCAGTTATTCTTTGTGTAATGTCTTCTTTCCAGTGCCGTACTAATAGACATGCTATGAGTGTATTGGATACTATGATAATTTGTTACCTTAAAATGAATTTTTTTGAGCCATGCATTGGTGGCACATGCCTTTAAACCCTGCACTGGGGAGACAGAAGCAGGCAGATTTCTGAATTTGAGGCCAGCCTGGTCTGCAGAGTGAGTTCCAGGATAGTCAGGGCTACACAGAGAAACCCTGTCTTGGAAAACAAAACAAACAAAAAGAATTTATTGGTTGTTGAAACAAATCTCAATCATTTTCACAGATCCTCTGTCACCAGTGCTACAACTAAGGGGATGTGTTTGAGCCTACTTGCAGCTACTCTCTCTGATGCATTATACAGTAAATGTTATGTCCATGAGCAGCAGGTCTGTAAAACAGATTTAGGAATTCTTTTGCCAGATTGTGCTGTGTCCTGAATAATCACATGTTTTCCTGTAAACCAGGAATTGACTCTAGGATTTCCTACATGTGTTGGCTCACCTTTTCAACTGTAGGATATGGTACATTGTCTTTGATTGTAAAATGGGGCCAGATAAATACAACATTTGACTTGGTTTCATGGTTGAAGGTCCTGCTAGTGCATTTACTGGAACAAGTTTGTGGTATAATTTTTTGACCTGAATCAAATATCTTCCTTTCTTTATGGAATGCCTTCTTGAAAAATGGAATTTGGAGCACATATTTAAGAGTTGACTCATATTTTAAGAGCTGTAGATTATATTCTTGAGCTGCAGAATCTTGAACTGATTTATTCTGGAACCAGTTATATAGTGATCCCTTAATTTCTTTCTTTTGCAAATTTGCAATGTTAAATAAAATTTTAACTTAAATTAAAAGGCACAGTAGTTGTTAAACTAATTCCATTTGTGTAGCCCTTTATATGTAATTAATTACTCTATTTTATCCTAGAAAATAATCTTTTGATATTGGTAGAATACACTGTAGTCTTTTTTTCCTCTTTACTCCCTGGGGAACCCGCCTTCTAGCTCCCAAATAAATACACATGCAGAGACTTATTCTTTCTTATGAATGCCCGGCCTTAGTTTGGCTTGTTTCTTGCCAGCTTTTATTAAATTATCCCATCTATCTTTTGCCTCTGGAATTTTACCTCTATCTATCTATCTATCTATCTATCTATCTATCTATCTATCTATCTATCTATCTATCTATCTGACTTCTGACCCTGTGTTTGGCTGTTTTGCTGGGTAGCTGGTCCCCTGTGTGCTCCTCCTTTCCTTGTTCCTCAATCTCCTCTTCCTAGATTTCTCCTCCTTTTTATACTCCCTGCCTGCCAGCCCAGACTGTCTTTTCTCCTGCCTTGTTACTGGCCATTTAACTCTTTATTAGACCATCAGGTGTTTTAGACAGGCAAAGTAAGGCAGTTTCGTAGAGTTAAACAAATGCAACATAAAAGAATGCACCACAACTTTCCATGCTTAAACAAATGTTCCACAGCATAAACAAATGCAACACATTTTAAATTAATAACCTACTATAGTACATAGTACTCCTAGTGTTTGACAGAGGTTCAGTGATTGCCAGGAGTGAATAGCAGAGCATTAGTTAGGATACATCATTAGCCCAGTGTTGTATGCACTATGAATGTTTTCTTATTATGGAATTGTTAATGCAAGCATTAAAAAAATTACTTCTTGTGACAGTCAGTACTTAACTTCATGGATATCATCGTCTGTGTCATGCCATGTTTCATTTGCTTGCATAACCTTTCTTGCCTTTATATTTGAAAACTTTAGAATAGAATAAAAATCATTCTTGGAGCTTTAACTCTGGAAATATTCCCAGTAGACTAGAAAGAGACAAGTCTAGTGTGTATGTAGATGTAAATCTGTAATCCTAGTGTTCTGAAGGCTAAGAGATTAACATATTCTTTCTTCTTTTTGAGATTATACTATAATTACATGTCTCTCTTCCATTTCTTCCCTCTAAACCCTTCTCTCCTCTAAACTCACGGACTCTTGAATATATATATATATATATATATATATATATATATTTCAAAATATGAGATACTCAATCCATATAATGTTACTTGTATGTGCAAGTGTCTCTGTGGACACTTATATATTTGAGTTAACGTGTACCAAAGTCCATAAGAGCATGTCAAATCTCCTGGGGCTAGATCTGAACTAGAAAGCACAGGTGCTGGGAAGCAAACTTTGTCCACTTCTGTAAGCACAGTAATCACCCTTAACTACTGATCCATCTCTCTGCCCCAGGAAGTAATGTTTTGAGCATAAGGCTAACCTGGACTAAATAAGGGAACAATGTTAAAAGCAAAAAAAGAACATCTAGGGATGTAGTTTAGTGTTAGACTGCTTGCTTAGGATGCATGAAGCCCTGTGTATGATTCTGGTACCACAAAACAAAAGTAGGCTATATATTTGTAGTACAACATAAACACAGAAATCGATGATTGGTATATTGGGTGGGATGTTTTGCTTAAGGTTTAAGTTTTTACATTGCAATTTAGATTATAATTACGGTTCTCTAGAGGAAAAGAGCTGACAGAACCAATGAATATATCAGTATACTTATATATAATATATATAATAATCACATATACATTATTTATTGAAGTGGATTAAAGGATATTCTACAGCTAGATCAACAACGACTGTCTACCAACTGAAAGTCCATGAATCCAGTAGTTGTTCAGACCATGAGGCTGGGTGTCTCAGCTGGTCTTCAGTATATGTTGGAATCCCGAAAAAGTAAGCATTAATCCTTACCTGCCAGTGAGAATGAGGGCAAGTAGTCAAGGAACAAGACCTAGTCTCAAAATCAAAACAAACAAGTAAAACCAAGCAACAAAGGGGGAAATTTTATCCTTTTCTCTTTTTCTCTATACTTTGGTGTTTTTAGGTTAATTAATGTAGCATTGGAATACTCTTGTAAAATTAGTTCTCTAGAAATTTTAGAGATTTGTCTATATCTCACTTATAGGTTGGAAATCCACAATTTATACTCTGAAGTACCATTTAATGTATTTGAAACAAAATGGTATGGTGCAATTTTATAATGAATCAACGGTTTTTTTTTTATTAATTTCAACTAGTGTACTCAGTCTAGTAAACATCAAACTTTAACTGCTTTTTGTTTGGGATACTATGGATTGAACTAGGACTTTGTACCATTATGTTTTCCCTTAATAACAAACATTAAGTTTTTGTTTCATCTGTTCCAAATAGATTTATAGAATTTCACTTTTATAAAACCAGTGTATGAACTATAATAGATAACAATTACATATTTCCTAATGTAATTTGAGGTCATGTGAAAAGTTTTGATATGAGTTGGGAATTTTTTGTTTGTTTTTGAGACAGAGTTTCTCTTTGTAACCCTGGCTATCCTGAACTCACTCTGTAGACCAGGCTGGCCTCAAACTCACAGAGATCTGTGTGCCTCTGCCTCCTGAATGCTGGCATTAAAGTCATGTGCCACCACCACCTGGCTTTAAAATGAGATTTTTTAAAGAAATTTTTTGTAATAAGATTTATAGTCAGATGAGGCTGTAATTAGGAATATATATGTACATTATACATATATATACATGTATATATATTCATGTAATAACAGTTAATATAAAAAGAGCAAGAAGGGGTATATGGAAAAGCATTTGGAGGGAAGAAATGGAAGTGCAAAATCATCTAATTATATTATAATCCCCCAAAATTAAATGTAATAAAAATACATTAAATACTTTTCATTTGTGTACGTTTTTTTATTGTGTGTACTCTTTAAATTTTTAAAATTTATGTATGTATTTTATGAATATGAGTGCTTTATCTTCATGTACGACTTTATGCCAGATGCGGGCATCAGATCTCATAATAGATGGTTGTGAGCCATTATGTGGTTGCTGGGAATTGAACTCAGGACCTCTGGAAGAGCAGCCAGTGCTCTTAACCACTAAGCCATCTTCAACTCCTTACTCTTATAATTTGTGATAGTACTGTTCTTACTTTATTTTAATGATTTTATTTATCAGTGTTTATATATATATGTATATATATATACACACACACACACATATGTGTGTGTGTGTGTGTGTGTGTTCACGCATATGCATGTGTACATGATGTATGTGTTTAGACACACATGCCATCGCATGTGTGTGAAGTCCATAGGACAACTTTGTGGAGTAGGTTCTATCCTTCCACCTTTTCATGGGTTAAGGGAATCAAGCAGAAGTCTCTAGACTTGTGACATGAGCACCTTACTCATGGAGCTACTTAATTTGTCCCATGTGTTTATTTTTAAATTAATTAATTCAGGTAATTTGAGCATAGTATCAGGCATCTAAGGTGATGAGAAATTCAATTAAATAATTATGATATAAATTTTTATTTGAATGCTATGGAGACTATAAAATTCTAGAATATTTATGACTCTGGATTTCAGTTAAAAAATGACTATATTGATGATTTTGTCCCCTAGACATTCTTGCATGTGGAGTCTAGACTTTTCCCATTTTTCAAAACAAAATACAGCAATCCTTAAGAAAATATTAGGAGTTACATGGTTGGGTGTATATATGCTTGTCTGCTTGTCTGTAATAAATTACATTTGCAGATGTTTGTGAAATAAAATAATGGTAAATTAGGGGTTGGAGGGATGGCTCAGCAGGCAAGCGAGCACTTGCTCCTCTTCCAGAGGATCTATTTTCTGTTCCCACTACCTAAGTCAAGTAGCTCACAATCATCTATAACTCTAGAGGTACCTCTTGTTCTCCATGTGCGCTGATGTGCACGTGTGTGCACGCATGCAGACACACACACACACACACACACAAAACAGTACAAATTAAAAGTAGTAATTTAAGTTTAGCAACTGTTTTTTTCGTTAGTGAGAATGCAAGAAAGGATTTGTAAAGGTTGTGAAGTTGCAGCTTTTAAAGACTTAATTGAATAGCCCCACAGAATAAGAATTCATACATATTACACAGGCTAGATTCTCAGTATTGTTCTCAGTGTGTGTGTGAGGAGGGTGCTAATTCACCTTCATGGCATACTTTGAAGTGCCTGGAAACAGTTTTTATTGTAATAATTTGGGGGTGTTGTGGGGTGGTGATAATATTATTTAGTGACTCGGATGAGGGATACTGCCAAGCAGCTTTCTGTGAAAAGACCAAGCCCCACAATGAAGATTTTTTCTATCCTAATACATCAGTGGTAACTATCATTTCAGAACTTTAAATTTGAAGAAGGTAAGTGCTGCAAATGAAACAATGTGTATTGCACGCTTAGAGGTTGGGATGGCATTTTATTGGACTATTGGAACATCAAAGGGAGCTTTAGAAAGATTATGCAAGCTTGGCTTAGAAAGCGAATCACATCACTCTGTGAAATGGGAGGGCACTCACTGAGTATTGTCATCCCAGAATTCCTCAAACTCAGCTTATCAGACTTTTCTTGCTGACTGTGGACCAACTCTTCACTCACATCAGGAAGGCAGGGCTTATTCCTGTCTCTTCCTTTCCTCTCACTCTTTCGGCCAGATGGAAACAGGTGACTGTTCACCAGAACTTTCTGAATAGCTTTCAGATGTGTTTCATTCCTGTCTGTTCTTACTGCCATTGTTGTTCAGGTTCCTCTCTTCCTCACCTTGAACTAGATCTTCAACAGTTTCTCACGGTTTCTTATCTGTCTGCCTTAGCTTTGCTTCTGTTTCAGTTTTTCCTCCACACTAGTTAGACTATGCTTTGCGTTGTGTAACTATGACTGTCAGTTGTTGCTAAAACACAGTCAGCCTGTAGGTAGGCTGTTTTCTAACAAAACATTTCAAAGTCCCATTTTCTTATTTTTGTTTGAAAGCTTTAAAATATAAAACCCAATATTACATTTTGTTTTCTTTAACTGTAGTACTGTTTATATTTTCTTGCTCAGTATTAAGTTGCTAAGACTTATTCAATTTGCACATGTGTGTGTGTGTGTGTACCTGTAATTCATACTTTTGGGTAGCTACACTATATCTTTATTTTCTTTCTATTTGATGTCTACTTTCATGCTATCCCATTTTGTTCTTGCAAAACATTAAACATTTCTCTTGTATATGTGTAAACCTTTTTTTAATGGAATTACCAGGTTGTATGTTAAAGTCCAAATTGGTTTACAGTTCATATTTCCATGAATATATTGTATGCGTGTGTGTGTGTTTGTGTGTGTGTGTCCCCAGTGTTTGGGGACATGAAGCTAGATGGGTTCTAGGAGCTCACTGTGCAATTGGCCAAGCAGAAATTGTAAGTTTTGTGTCCAGCCCCATCATAAAAATAAAAGTTAAAGAGTGATAGGTGAAAATATCTGATAGCTGGTAGCCTCTTTATTGTGGTCGCTTTCTGGACACTCATGGGTGTACATCTGTGCATGTGTGTACTTCATGTGGAAGTTGGATGACAACTTTCAGAAGTTAATTTTCTCTTTTCATCATTAGGGTTCCATGGTCTGAACTCAGGTCATTGGGTTCAGTGGTAAGCAACTTTATATTCTTATCTGCCTCATTGACTTGCAATTTATTTATTTAAGACAAGGGCTCCCTTTATATCCCAGTATTGCTACAAACTCAGGCTCCTCTTGCTTCTGTCTTGCCAATGTTTGAGTTACAGGTATGCGCTCCCATTACTGGTTCATCTAGCATCAGTTTTTGAAATTTTTTTTTCAGCCAGTTGTCTTGTCACTATTGAAAATCAGTGAAAGATGGATATAAAGATTTATTTTGGATACTTAATTCTGTTTTATATATCTATATGTCTTTACCCAAGGATCACACTATCTTGATTTTTGTAGTTATGTAAATCTTTGAAGTGCTCTATTACTGGATATATGAATCTTTCAACACTACTCTTTTTGTAGACTGTTGTGGTTATTCTGGAACTACCAAATTCCCATTGAATATCAGGATCAATGGCACATCCTGAGAAATTTCAAACTGTGACTATGATAGAGATTGTGTTGATTTGTAGGTCAAATGGAGAGAATTTTCCATCTTTTTATTTTATGTACATTGTATATTTTATGTACATTTATTTTATGTACATTGTTGTTTTTCCTGCATGCATATCTGTATGAGGGCATCACAACCCCTGAAAGAGGAGTTACAGACAGCTTTGAACTGCCATGTTGGTGCTGGGATTTGAAGCCAGGTCCTCTGGAAGAACACCCTTAACTGATGGACCTTTTCTCCAGCCCCCGAGAATTTTCCATCTTAACATTAAGTTAGTTAATCCATGAATAGGAGATGTCTCGTTTTATCTATTTATATCCTCTTAAATTCTTACAAAATATTGTGCAGTTCTCAAAACAATTTTTGAGGATGTTTTGACTATGATTTTTCTGCCTTAATTTCATGGTTTCTTTGATTGTTGTTAATATGTAGATGTACAATTGATTTTATTACATAGTGATCTATACCTTTTCATCTTGTTGAACTAGTTTGTTTGTTCTAAAAATTATTCATTTATTTGTTTGTAGTGCTCAGTATCCAACTCAGTGCACTATTGAGGTAATGCTCTATTGCTGTGCTACATTCTAGTCATCAGTGATAGTTTTCTAATACAAATAGTTTTCCCTATACACGATCAGATCATCTGCAAGTCAAGATGGTTTTCTTATTTCATTCATTTTGAGAACATCATAAATGCATATAATATGTGTGGATCAAATCCATATCCCACATTCCGTCCTCTGAAAATTCCCTTCTATCTCCCCCTACCACCTTTACCTGCCAACTTCACTTACGTTTTTTGTTTTAAGTCAGAGTCTACTTCGTGCTGTCTGTATATATTTGGGTGTAGGGCCATCTACTGAAACATGGGTGAACTCTCAGAGGCTGCAACCCTAAGGAAAATTTAATTCTTTTGGAATTAGTGTGCCTTTTATTTCTGTGTCTTGCCTAGTTGTTCTGATTAGAAATTCTAGTACAATATTTAGTAGCCATAGATAGAGGAGGCCTTCCTTGTCTGTGTTTGAAATAGGGACACTTTCAGTATTTTAGCAGTGGATATGATGCTAACTTTGGTTTCTTAGTATAGCTTTTATCAGGTGTCTTAGTTTTTTATTGCTGTAAAGAGACACCATGACCATGCCAACTATTATCAAAGAAAGCGTTCAATTGGGACTGGTTTACAGTTTAAGAGATTGAGCTTATTTTTATCATGGTGGGGAAAATGGTGGTCTGCAGGCAGACATGGTACTGGAGAAGTTGAGAGTTCTACATTGGATTCGCAGGCAGAGGAAGAGAGAGACACTGACTAGTTGGATCTCTTGAAATCTCGAAGACCATCCCAGTGACACACTTCCTTCAGTGAGGCTGCTCCTACTCTAACAAGGCCATGTGTCCTAATCCTCCTAAGTAGTACCACTCCTTACTGAACATATGATCTTATGGGGCCCATTATTATTCAAATCACCATATCAGGTTGAAGAAATTCCTTTCTATACTTAGTTTTATAATGTTTTAACCTCAAAGGGAATTTGATGTAGGTGTGTCTTCTATTTATCAGATGATTTCATTGGATAATTAATAAACTGCCTGGCCCATCTGATAGACCGGCCCTTAGGTGGGTGGAGTAGACAGAACAGGAAGAAGGAAGTGAGGTAGATGGCTCAGTCAGATGCCACGCCTCTCTTAAGTTAGGCAGACTGCCGTGCCTCTCCTCAGAGAGAGATGCGATGAAGCTCCAGCCCAAGATGGACGTATGCTAGAAACTAAACGGTAAGGCACCACTTCCTGCTGCTACACAGATTATTAGATATGGGTTAATCAAGATGTGAGTAAGAGGCTGAAAATAATGGGCCAGGCAGTTTTTAAAAGAATACAATCTGTGTGTTGTTATTTTGGGGCATAAGCTAGCTGGTGACTGGGAGCCTGACGGCGGGAAGGTGGCCCACAGCTCCCAACTACAGGAATTGGATTTTGTCAAATACTTTTTCTGTGCATTAATATTTTTACATTTATTTTTGTTATTCATTGCCTTAATACACTGATTTATTGTTTACTCACCTTGTATTCCTGGACTCCCATGCTTTTATTTACTCTCAGCCTACCAACCTATGTTTTGTTTTATAAAAGTATCCAACTGTACTTCTTTCCATGTTTCTTTTTTCCATATTTGTTTTTGCCATGTTTCTTTTCCTGGAGTCATTCCCTAATAACCCTTTTATCAGACACCATGCCTTTTTGTTATTCTCTTTTCATTTCATCCTTGACATATAGTGATTAATTTAGCCCCCCTTTTTTGCAGTGCCTGTGATATTTATTGCAATTAGTAACTTTCCTCCATTGTGCCATTTAATGACGTTATTTTCTTTTAAGGTAAGGTCTTGTTATATAGCTTAGGCTGATCTGGTTCTCACTGTATAGTCCAAGTTGGCATTAAACTTCCAGTGAACCTCCTGCTTCCTGAGTGCTTGAATTACAAGGGTGTGCCACCACACTAAGCTTTAGATTTCTTCTTTTCCTTTATATTTATTCTTCTCTCATACAATACCTTTCCACGGCAGTCTCCCCTTTCTCCACTCATCCCAGTATTCCCCTACCCCAGAGTCATTTCTCCTCCATTTTCCTTTAGAAAAAAGCAGGCTTCCCAGCATAACAAGGTGCATAATACTAGGCACAAACCCTCATGACAAAGCTGGAGGACTCAACCCAGTAGGAGGAAAAGGGTACCTAGAGCAGGCAAACAACAGGGACTCAAAAACACCCCAAGCTAAACAACCACAGCATGTATGGAGAAGACCTAGTGCAGATCCATGCAGGCTCTGTGACTGCTTCTTCAGTCTCTGTGAGCCCATAAAGCTGGCTGGTCTAGTGCATATCTGTAGTTCTACAAATCTTAAGTGAGGTGGTGGCAGAGACAAGAGAGCCCCCAGACACTTGCAGGCCAGATACCCTGGAACTACAAGTAATCTTGTCTCAAGTAAGGGGGAAAGTGTGACTCAACACCTGAGGTTATCCTGTGACATACATACACATACACTGTGACACATGTGTGCCTGCAATCACATGAAAATATACATACATACACACATGCCCACAATATAAAAAGAAAACAAAACAAAAAAGATAAAAAGTTCTAGAAAAGCCCAGTAGTGGTGGTTCACAGCTTTAATCCCTGAACCCAGGAAGTTGAGGCAGGTGGTTATCTGAGGTCAGCCTGGCCTACAGAATGACTTCTAAAACAGCCAAGGCTACACATAGAAACCCTGTCTTGAAAAATCAAAAAAAGCACTAGAAAGAAAAAGGAACATTTTATTGTTTCATAAGCAGAAATATCATTGCATTTTAATAGGCTGTAAATAGAGGGTTTTTTTTTACATTTTCTTGTTTGGTTTTTACATATTGTAATATAATGGGATTTTAAAAAAGGAATTAGATAATTTAAAATATTTAGGTTAATTATTTAACATAATTGATTTAAATATGTTCATAATAAGAAATAATAATATTAATATACATTTAACAAATTCAATCTTCTTTATTTTTTATGAGTCAGCATTTTTCATGGCCCAGAATTCTCTGATACTAAGGTTGTGGTATAGACTTGTCTCAATGCATATTCTTTCTTCTGCCTCAGTCTCACAAATGCAAGGATTACAATTATGAGCCAACAAGACTGGCTGGGTCACAGACTCAGCTTTGACAGTCATAATTACATAGAGAGGATGACCGGGAAAAACTGAGAGACAAATGTACATTTGTGGTTTGGTTTGGAATGAATTATTTCCAGTTTTGTTGTAGCATGCTGTTTCTAACTATCACTTAACTTTCTCTTGCTGTGGTCTGCTGTCTTCCCTTTGCCATAAACTCAGTTAAGAGCTACTATCTCTAAGCTATGAAGAGTTATTATGTATAGGTAGATCAGAGAGTTTAGGCTCTCACAAACAACAGCTCTCCATGTTCATTGCTTTTTCTCTTCCAGCTTCATCAAAACCTAATGACTGAGGTTTTCTTATGTTTACTTATTTAATTTTGGTCTCATGAATTTCTTACTCTGGGTTCTTTTATTCTTATTCACATATGAATCAAGGCAAAAACAGCACAAAAGTTTCCTTAGTATTGATAGCCATGAGTTACAGAGGTTTGTTGTCTAGACTTTCAAACTTTTTATGTCTTATTTAGCTCTAGCATTGAGAGTTAGAAACATATGGCTTAAAAGTATCAAAGCTTGAAGCTTATTGCTGTTGGTGTTGGAGTCATAGGCTTATTGCCCAGGGTGTAGAGAACCAAAACCAAGGGTGGAAGTTTCAGATTTTGAGTTTGGGTATCAGAAATCTTGGGCCTTCACTCCTCATTGGCTTTTTCAAAGCCAATGCAACCAGGGCTTTCAGTTCTTGAAATTCTGCTCCTCTCTTTGGTCCTCTACAGCTTCTTAAGTTTCACACACTCAGCTTTTCTTGATGATCTCTCACCTTCTCAATACTTCCATTATTCTTGTTAGTTTTTTGCAGTTTGAACTTTAAAACATCCAGCTCAATCTGCTTTGCCCCTGATAAGGACCATTGTGGGAAAAAAGAACATTTTGGAGAAACATTTTTATGGTCTTAACTGAGGCTTTAATGGAGTATACCATAGGAAAAGCCTTAAGCCTAACCCAGCAAGACTGGAAAACAGCCTGCTTTTTTTTCTCATTTTTTTATTAAAAATTTCCATCTCCTCCCCTCCTCCTCCCCCCTTCCCTCCCCTCCCTTCCATCCATACCCCCACTCCGCCCCTCTCCAAGCCAAAGAGCCATCAGGGTTCCCTTCACTATGTTAAGTCCAAGTCCTCCCAGCTCCCCCTAAGTCCAGGAAGGTGAGCAACCAAACTGACAAGGCTCACAGTGAGCCCGTCCATGCTGTAGAGTTCATGCTCATTGCAGTTGTCCTTGGTTTCTCAGTCCTCCTCCACCGTCAGCCACATTCAGAGAGTCCGGTTTGTTCCCCTGTTCCATCAGTCCCATTCCAACTGCACTTGGTGGTCTCCCGTTAGATCTGTCTCCTATTGCCATACTCATGAATATCTTGCATATCACCATAGAACCTTCACCTGGCATTGGATGGAGAAAATGACAGAGCCCCACATAGAAGCACCGGATTGAGCTACCAAGGTCCTGATGAGGAGCAAAAGGAGGGAGATCATGAGCAAGGAAGTCAGGACCGTGAGGAGTGCTTTAATAGCCTGCTTTTATAGCTAGAATGTGGATGTGGCATGCTTGTTCAATTTTAATTCCATAGGCAACAGCATGGTTTCCAACTTACAAATCTTAAACTACATAAGACCAATCCTAAGTCCCATATAGGGAGTAATCCTTTTGCTGATTCACCAGGTAGGCATCACTGGTAGAGTTCAAGTAAAAGTAACAGCAGTACAAGCAGTTGTAGCACGACTAATAACAACCCAGAGACAGATATTGGGGTTCATCCAGAAGGTCAGAAAAGTAAAACAGCCAGTCACTGGCTTTTACCTCTACCTCAGTCTGAAATGGCGATCTAGCCTCCAGGAATCTCAGAATGAGACTGTGCTTGAGACCTATCTCCTCTCGTCTTATATTCCTCTCTATTGCTGGGATTAAGGGCGTGTACCACTACTGCCTGTAGTGAGGAGCTGCGGACAGGCCTGCTTTTCATCCCGCCCGGCTCTCGGCCGTCTAACTTAGCCCTGGAAATAACAACACACAAACTGTATTCATTTAAACACTGCCTAGCCCATTAGTTTCAGCCTCTTACTCACATCTTGATTAACCCATATCTAATAATCTGTGTAGCACCACGAAGTGGTGCCTTACCAGGAAGATTCTAGCATACAACCATCTTGGGCCGGAGCTTCATCGCATCTGTCTCAGAGAGGAGAGGCATGACGATTTATTAACTTCCCTTCCCAGCATTCTGTTCTGTCTACTCTGCCCACCTAAGGGCTGGCCAATCAAATGAGCCAGGCAGTTTCTTTATTAACCAATGAAATCAACTTAAACAGAAGACCCTCCCACATCAACTGCCCAGTTTCTATGACAAACTAGTGTGGCTACTGGTATTAAAGGTGTGTGTCACCACTGCCTGATGTTTAGGTTGATCAGTGCAGCTGTTTTACTCTCTGACCTCCAGTCAAGCTTTATTTATTAAAATTCAAATGAAATATCACTCCAAGCAGGCTCATCTGGAGTGTAACCACTTTTGTCCTGTGTGGAGACTTCCAAGGTTTGTGCCAGTTTCCTAGAGTGGTTATGACTATAGTAGAGCCTTCTGAAGCAGGAGTTGTGAGTTACTAATGCTCTTTGCAGTGGTAGTTTAGTTTCCTGAAGATATCAACAGAGCGTTCAGATTATTTGTTATATCATGATGACAGTTTTGCTAATTTCCATAAGAGACCCTACTTGTTTGACAGTTTCATGGTCAGCCTTTAAGCACAAGGGAACAGCACTTTCAGTTTTCAGTCCTACAGATGACTTGCCCACTCCTGTCTGCTTTTGCTCATTTGAATTAACTAAGTAACAGATTTTTGACTGGGTTCGGCCTCAGTTGGCGAACCTCTGCAACCCTTTTGCCTAGAAAATTTAGGAGGGTGATGGTATCCTGGAGTGATGTTTGGCGGGAAAACTACAAATGAATAGGTAATTCACATATTAGTGACAGATACTAATGAAAGGAAGGAAGAACTATCTTAAGCAAGTGTTTAGCCAAATACATTTAGGCTGTTTTAGAATCCACGGAGAAGAAAAAATAATGAGTTGTTGGTAATGATGGCTGTCAGGGTTATTCTAGGTGAAAGCAAAAATTTCTTGAGACTCAGGTGGAAATGGGGTGTTGAAAAACATCATTAGTATCTAAAATAGTGAAATTTTGATCAAGTGTTATAAATCATATTACTGAAGAGAGTGTGAGTTGGTGATAAGATGTAAGGGAACAGCAAACTCTTCAATAACCCTATGATCTTAAATTATATGTTAAGAGCCGTCTGGCATTGAGATAGGGAGAACGGTAATTTAATATGGAAAGTGAATGGTGTTACTATTTAGGAACTTGTAATAATGTGTGGAGTGCTTTCAAAGCTTTGAAACTTTTTTGAAGAATAGAATAGGTCTTTAAGTTTGATGAAAATGGTATGAATAAGAGAGACTCTACTGTGTTTGATGCGTCCCAAACAGAGAGGAAACCTGACTGGTTATTAAGTGGGAGATATTGGAGAGCAGAGAAGATGGATGATCCTGGGGAACTTCCGTTGGTTAGAGAACTGGGTTTGAGGTTAAATAGGATAAAGATGTAGTCTGGTCCCCAGCTTTTACATAAAATTTCTTCCTAATAAAAGAATTGGTCAGGGGACAAGATAAGGAAGTCATGGCTGGAGAACCAATCTCTAAGTAAACATGACAGGCCCAGCAGCATGACTGAGTGGGGCAAAAAGACCCACAACAGGCCCAGTGCAGACTGCCATGGGTTCCAAGAAAGAAGCATGATCCTTCTCAGAGTCATGACGGATTGAGTGGGCAAAGAGATCTGCACACAGACCCACCCTGGTGTTTGAGGAGAAAACATGGGTCTGCCCAGTGTCTTTTGGCACTGGGCAGATGGGGCAGTGAAGTGGAGTGAGAGGGAGGAAATAAGGGAGTGAGGGGGTGGGGTTTCTTTTATTGTGGACAGAGGCATATTTGAAGAAGTGTAAGCAGTGAGGAGCAGCTGAGCTGAGTGACTTGATTGCTGCTCGGTGACATGGTGATGTCTGGGCCTGGACTGCTACTGGAACCTATGCCTAGTTTCATGACTCCTTCCTTGAACCCTAAGCTTATGCCCCTGATGGTTAATTGAAAGATTGGGTAAACTAGTGCTAGAACTTTTGCTTCATGTGAAATGAAAGGCAACTGCCCATCAGAAACAGTATGAAGTCTTTTCTTTCTTTCCAAAAAAGTCTGATTTGTCATCTGTAGCCAGCTTTCGTATGGGCCATCAACCAGCTCCCAAATCATGACACAGAGACATTTCATTAGTTAGGAATGCTCAGCCTTATCTTATGCTTGTTTCTTGCTAGCTCTAATAACCTGTTTCTCATTTATGTTTTGCCTTGGGGCTTTCTTTCTTTCCTTCTGTATGTACTATTGTCTAGTTGGCTGGCTGGCCTCAGGTGTTTCTCATTCTCCCTCATTCTCTTCTCTTGTGCTCTCTCTTTTTTCTCTTCCTACTTATTCTCTCTGCCTGCCAGCCCCACCTATCTATCCTTCTACTGACTAGGTACTAGCCTATCAGCTTTTTATTAGACCAAACAGATGCCTTAGGCAGGCAAGGTGAAATAGCACATCTTTACATAATTAAACAGATGCAGCATAAACAAATGTAACACATCTTTGTTTAGTTAAAGTAATATTCTACAGCATAAAAAATGTAACACATCTTTGTATTGTTAAAGTCGTATTCCACAACAGTCATCCCCCATTTATTCCCAATACTTCATTAATGTTGACCACAGTAGGCAGAAGCTTCTATCACCAAGACTGGGAGTAGTACTAATCTATGGATAGAAACATAAATATTTAGATGGCAATTTTACATCATGTACATTCAGCAAAACAGCAGAAGAAGGTTCCACCCTAGAGCCTATGACACAGTCAGCCATAGACTTTTGACTCAGTTTATAGTATTAAGCATGGATTCCCCTTCAGTGGATTGGGCCTCAGCCCCAAAGAGAAAGTAATTTATTACCCAATAATAGACTTGTCATCATTGTACAAGGGAACACAACTTGCTTGGCATATTGATATTGTGGCTTGCAGGGCTCACAGTTGACTAAGACCATTAATAACTTTTCTTTCCTCAACAGCCTACATAGAACCTTCCCATACTATAGAATCTAACCCCCAAGGAGCAAAGTTCCAGCTCAGATCTAGTTTAATTTCTCTATGTTGTGCAACCAAAGTGTGCAGTATCATCAGCAATAGGGCCTTGTCATCTAGTTATGGTGGGTTATCAAAGAGCAATTGCCATCATTTGTGGTTGCAATTTGTACTTTTTGGGGAGGCAAGTGGGTCTTTTGGGTTGTCCTGGTCCAACAACTCTTAAGTGAGGCATCCCTTATCTATATCTTTTGGGAGCAACATTTATCCACCCATGTAGGACACCTCAGTTTAAACTCTTTAAAAATTATCTGAATATGTTGTTATGTGAATGTTGGTTATTGATGAATTTTAGTTTTGAATTTATAATATAATCAACGGAGCCATGGTGTTATTTTCATTAGTGTACATTAGTTATTGTTTCTTAATAGACTGATACTTCTCTTTAGTTGGGTCTAAACGTAGTAATCATTTGTTAGTGATTGACTTCTTTATGTAACAAACACTTTCAAAGCCTTTCCCCATTCTAAAACTGAAGAAGGATGGTTAAAATGTTTTTCATTTTTATCTTTTCTTTTCATGTGGATTTTAGAAGTTATGTGATGATGTTATATCATTTGTCTTTTTAAAAAGTTAATTCAACAGCCTCTTCATAAATAACACTACTCCGGTTCAAAATGCCAGATTCACCATCTCTATTGTTTATATGGGTTGAAGGGAAGTGCCATTCTTAAACGTCACTTTGATGGTTGTTGTCATTACTCTGACTCATTAGGTGCTACTTCTTGTGAAACTGAAGAACATTGTTGAAATTCTTAAAGACAGCTCTGCAAAGAGCCCCCTCCCCACTTTTAATAAAGTCTTGTCCTTTCATGTGACTTAACTGATGCACGACTCACAGTCTTTCCCTCACAGAGCATTCATGTAATCTGCCTCTCTGGTTAGCAGCTGTTTCTTCTTGCAGCATCTGCTTTTGTTTGTGCCCTTGCTTCCCAACATGGGGATTGCTGTACCTTCTTGTTCCGTGGATCTAGCTGCTTTATATTGATTCTAGTAATTGTTGGCTTTAAAGTAGATTGTCTTCATTTTCTTTGTTACTGCTTTCCCTCCACTATACTATAGTTTACATTTTATTTATTCATGGAGTAGATTGGAAGTTCTCTGACTCATGCCTCCTGCTCATTTAACAAAGCTTAGGCCTTGTAGACTGTTTATTGTCTTCTCCTGAATGACATGCTGACACCCTTCTAGAGAATACTGAATCAAGAAATCACCCGCCTTTGGAGAGGGCGTGTGTTGAAAACAGATGCCAGAGCCATAGAGTTGTCATTTCCCATCAGACTCCAGCATCAGTCTCTAATACTTCAAAGACACTTTCCAGTCTTGTAGTGATGGGCAGCTGTGCTACCTCCTGTGTTCTCATTGGGTTTTGTTTCTAGTTTTGATAGTTCTTTTAGATGGAAAAATAGATGAAGGAGTATTAAAGTATGAGAGCATATTAACCAGATTTTACACAATGCGTGTGTATTTATATGTGATTAATTGCAGTTTCTGAAACGTAGTTAAAGTGTATTTTTTTAATTTTGTGTTAGAAAACATGAAACTTCTTCATTTTTATGTACTCTCCTATAGCTTAATTTTGTTATATATATTCTACTTCACAAAACAAACAATGGTCCAACTTCTATTTTCTTTTGTATCTATATAAACCTTATTTTTCATTTATTATATACAAATTGATCAATTGCCTTTTATTTATTTTGTTTATATCTTCAAGGGATTTTAAGTTGTTATAGAATGTCTACTCATTTTCAGTAGCACTAAAATCATGAGGTATTAAACAACATTGGCAGTCTCTTACAAAACTAAAAATGCAGCTCCTATTTTGTCTGTTGCTTTTTTTCAAAGTAGATTACTGAAGCATGATTTATAAAAATTCAGAGAGAGAAATTGTAGTTCAACCTGAAGATCAGAAAAGCAAAAGAGGCAGACACTGGCTCTTACCTCAACCTCAGTCCTAAATGATGTTCCTGCCTCTGGGAATCTCAGAATGAGACTGAGCTGTTTCCTCTCATTTTATAATCCTCTTGAGGGCTGGAATTAAAAGCGTGCACCACTGGGATTAAAGGCGTGCACTACCCAGTTTGTATGGCAAACTATTTGGCTACTGGAATAAACGTGTGTGTTACCATTACCTGGTCTATAAGGCTGAACTATGAGGCTGTTTTAATCTCTGATTATCAGGCAAGCTTTATTTATTATAAATTTATTATTATTATTATTATTATTATTATTATTATTATTATTATTATTATTATTATTATTATACAAGTGAAATGCCACTATAGGTTACCTTTCCATTTTGGTACCCAAGGCTTTTGTGACATTTAAAATGCATCCCCAAAAGTACACCCTAAGAATGGTAGCATTTAGTTCAGTCAGAAGACCTTTATAAAAGTTAACAATATTAGTTGAAATAAATGAAGGTGATTCTTTTTGTATTTCTCCATTCACTGCAATGGTACTAATACTAAGTGGACATTATTTGATGCTCAAGTTGGACAAGAATTACTATTGTCTGTAGTTGGGGTCTGAGATTTGTAGTAACGTTACCACTTAGTTCCTCATTCCTAGTTAATGTTTATTTAAGTCAGGTACATGAATAAAAGTGAATCAGTTCAAAATGTTATTTGAAAAATAGATAATAGGTTTTGGAATGTGATTATCTGTATATTCTTATATGGCTACAGATGACTTGATGCTTACACTATTTAGACATTTCTTTGCAAAATTTTTGTGGCTAGGCTGCAACAATTTTCCCCTTTGGTACTGGGGACAGAACCCAAGGGTTCATGCATGTCAGATAATTGTTCTGCCCTCAACCTACATTCCCAGTTTATAGGCTGGAACTAGCAGTGTAGGAGGGATGTCATATGTGTCTTGTAAGACCTCACACATGGTGTAAGTGAAAAGGCTATGGAAACCTTGGATGGTTAGATTGTCTAACATATGCTCCAAATAGACTAGACTTTAAAATGCTAATTAAGCCAATTAAAAATGGGGCACTGAATTGAACAGAGAATTCTCAACAGAAGAAGTTCAAATGGCCAAAAGACACTTAAGGTCGTGCTCAACCTCCTTAAAGATCAGGAAATGCAAATCAAAACAACTTTGAGATACCATCTTACACCTGTCAGAATGGCTAAAAATCATATTTCCCTTTTAAAATTCAAAATAATAAATCTTACCTGTGGTTCAGTCAGCAGGAGTAGGTGCAATAACCCTTGCCTGCCAGTAGGTGTCAGGGTGCACCCGAATCCCCGTGCTTGGTTATTTAGATGGCTGAATGTAAAGGAAATAATAAAAAATATACTCAAATCAAGAAGTTAAAGTCACAGACCGTGTGCTCTATGAATGTGTTTGGCTGTTCAATAGTTTTCCACTTTGTCGGAGCGGCAGCTGTGGCTGGACCCAAAGCCAGCAGCACGTCGCGGGGTGGGGAGAGTGCGTGTGCCTGGAAGTGCTCAGGGTCCAGCACTTGCTGCAGTTTCCAGTAGTGGGGCGCTGGGCATGGGGCACAGAGCAGAGGGAAGCCGAGGGGGCATGGGTACCCCAGAGCTCATGAGCGGTGGGCAGAGGGGCTGTTCTATGTCCGCGGCCACAGTGCACGCAAATGGCGCTGGGCGCGTGGAACTGTAGTGGTCCCACGTTGGGCACCAAGTGTTGATGAATTAGGTCGGTATGGTAAATAACCAGACCAGCTCAAGAATAACAGTGATTTTTTTTTAATAGTTGATAAGGGGAAACTCACGCTACAAGAATGGGGGGTCGGAAATCCAATCGGTCTGGTGGGCACCGCGCAGCAGAGAGACAGCACACCTGTGTCCTACCAGTTTTGCTACCTGGGCTACAAGTAGCCACACCCTAACTAGATGTGATTGGTTGATAGTTTCCCCATCAGTTTCCTTCAGTAGCAAAGGTCAGACTGGCTGCATCCTTCAAAGAATAATGCTGTTGTGTCTTTAGGGTAATGCACAGCCACACTTATTGTCCAGTAAAGTAAGAATATATTCTTTAACACACAGGACAGTTATGCTGACTGCTATAATTGGTGTACCTACTCTCCACTCAGGCTCCTCTCTTGATGTACCCAAATACACACATCTACATTGACCCAGTAGAATTTTAGGAACAAGTAGAACAAATACAAATAATCTGTTCATTCCATGATGTGGGATGTGAATTCTAAAGTCTTATTTTTCACACACGAATCTTGTGCCTTGTGCTAACATCCATACAACAACTTTAAGCTAATGCATAGACTTACCAGTAGGGTAAAATTTCAGACCCCTTGGAGTTCTGTACATAAACTCACTGGTTTTGGCTATTGTGCTATCCTTCGTTAGGATAAATTGGTTTACTTAGTCTTCTTTAATCCTTGTTTAATGAATTGATTAAAAATATTGAAACATTAATAAGGGCTTATTCTTTTAAGAGCTAAGTAGGATCTATCTTATCTCAAAGCAAACAATTGTGTATTGGTAAAATCAGGAACAGCTGAGGGCTTTATAATGCTTTTGATTAATTTTTGAGCCTGAGTTTGGGACTTAGCTTCTATATGTGTTTGATTTCCTGTTCCAAGAAGCAGTCTTTGGTATGTATATGGTTAGAAGAGTTATCATTTCTCTAACCTTCGTTTGTGGTTGGAATGGGACAGAATATTTAAAATGTGAGACAGGAGGTTCTATTACTGAAGGAGAGGAAAACTGTATACAGATTATGGGCTTTGAAGTCACATTTGAATTCAGAACCCCATTGTTTTCAGTTTTTATCTATATTGGACATGTCATTCAGTCAGTCTTTGCTTCATATGTATAATAAAGAATGGTAGCTATCACAGAAAATTAACATAAGGATTAGAAATACTCTATGGCAAGTGAATGGATCCTGATCGATATATGGTGTGTGTATGCGCCTCTGTCCCACTGATAGGAATTTTGAGTTCTGACTTCAAACGGCCTATACATTAATCTATGTTCTTTAAGCAGAAAATTATTTCCTTTTTTTTCTTCTGCCCTCCTCCTCTTCCTGTCTGTTTCCTCCTCTTCATGCCATTGTTTTCTTTGGGTTCATCTTAAAGATTTTATAAGTGGAAAATATATGATGATATGGTTATATCTATTAATGAGGAAGATATGTTCCAACAGTTTGTATAAACTTTAGAAATTTTACTAGAGATAAAAATTATCAGGGCTGCATATATTAATAGATTTTTTTAAAAAATAGGGGACTATATTATAAAAGCAGTAGACTAAAAGATGACTCATTTCTTAGTTTACACTTTGACAACTTGAACAACCTTCCACTAGAAACATCACACTCTTTTGTATGCTGAATAAGATCAGAATATAAGTAGTATAATTAGTATAATTTCTGAAGATCTTTTCCTGTACTTTGGCAGAACTGCTACTGATGGGCCAGGCATTACAGTGGGCAGCAGATGGCCCCATCTGTAGTGCTTGTGGCTGCAGCTTGGAAGGCAGCTAACAGACTTCCACTCCATCTGACTTACTCCTTCTTTCCCCAATTTCCTTGCTCTTTGAAGCTCAACAGTGATACAGAATAGCATTACGATCAGATTATATAACAGGCTCTATTAACATCTCTAAAAGGCTGCCAGTGTTTTATAAGGAGTGTCTCGTAGGAAAGGAAGGAAACAGTAAACTGCAATCTGTCTGCTGCTGACACACAGCCAATAATCGTTGATATGATTTATGTTTAGAAATGAGACAAAGGGAAAACTGTTTAGTTGTTATAAATGGGATTGTCTCTAAGGATATTAATTAAATAAAGTGTCACCTTGATGCACAAGAATGAATGCACAGCTATTTCTTAGTTTATTTTCTGCCAAAAACGACAGTACACAACTATTAAAAAATGTAAAGGAGACCCTTTGGAGGCTGTAAGGGACAGCCCATGTCTTGTCTTTTCTAACTTCAGGTGGCTGTTGAGCCTACTTGCACATTTTACTCAAATGTTGACCTCTCTTCATGTGTGTTTCCCTCCCATGTATCTGTTTAGTTTCTCATTTTCCAGTTCTGTGAGATGCAGTATCAATGTCTAGTTCAGGCTTGTCTCAAATATGATATCCTCCTGTCTCAGGTTTTAGAATGCTCGGGTTACAGGTTTGTATCATTGATCTAAGCATGCTCTGCCTTTTTTCTTTCAAAGACACATGTAGTGACATATAGGGCTCACCTAGATGATCCACGGTATGTCCATATAGCAAGATTCTTAATTACATTTGCAAAATATTTATCTTACAAGGTAACACAGGTTCTGTAATTGGACTAGGTTTGAGGTCCCACCATTCAGTTCACGATAGAAAGATGATCAGTTTTAATCTTGAAAAGATGAAAATTTTTATAATTGTCTTTTCCTAGGCCCTTATTTTTCCTGAGGAGGTACGTTTTGAAAGTGCTGTGAAGTGAATCTCAGTAAGGAACATATTAATAGCTTGTTTTCCTGGTCTTGGTGACATCGTTACTTATTTATCTGTTTATTTATTTTACTGAAACTATCTGTGAAACTCTACATTTATGTATATTTCTTGAGAATCATATGTTCATTATTGTGTTATACCAGTTTCCTGAATATAAATATTGATTAAATAATTTTAATATTATAAAGCTCTTTTATTAGGTATCTATCACAAGATAAAAATTTTATATCAATTTAGTTTTATGTATTACTTCCCTGTAAGTTTATCTTCACTCTTTTCAAGCTAAGCATGAAATGTGGATAGTGTGAAATAGTTCACAAAATTAAGAGATAAATTATTTTATGTTACTTCCTCTGCTTCTTTCTGTAGTTGTTGAATTCTTTTGGCAATGTTATTCTGTCCCCCAGTGCTTAAAAAGCATGTTTATTTATACTAATTTACAATCGGAAACACCCTAGAAGTAGATTTCCTTAATTAGGGTCTATGTCATAGTTGGAGTTTTAATTTTGACTTTGTTATGCTTTGTTTTAGTTCCATTCAGTGAGAATAATAATTCCTGTAATTTTACTGTCTTTTAGTAAACAAACAGGAATATATTCAGATAATAGTTTATGAATATAAATTTAATTAAAGTCCAATGGGAGATTATTCTATTTGTAATTTACCATTTTTGAAAGCAAGAGCATATGTTATTAAAATAGTATATTAAGATTATATTAATAAAATCATTATTATTAATTATTATTAGTAATATTTTCCTTGTTACATTTGAGATCTTTTGTGGTTTTTACCTTTTCTCTTGAGAATGTTCATATCTGCTTCGTTTTTTGCTTGTTTTCTGGATAAGTTTTCTCTGTGTAGCCTTGGCTGTCTTGGAACTCACTTTGTAGGCCTTAAAGATCAAACTGCCTCCACCTCCCAGGTTCTGAGATTAAAGCTGTGCGCTACCACTGCTGGGCTTTTCTAGAATGTTTTTTGTCTGTTTTTATTTTGTTTTGTTTTTATATTGTGGGCATGTGTGTGTATGTACATTTTCATGTGATTGCAGGCACACATGTGTCACAGTATATGTGTTTGTACATCACAGGATAACCTCAGGTGTTGAGTCATACTTTTCCCCATACTTGAGACAAGATTACTTATAGTTCCTGTGGCTTACTCCAGGGTATCTGGCCTGTAAGTGCCTGGGGGCTCTCTTGTTTCTGCCTCCACCTTACCTAAGATTTCTAGAACTGAAGATATGCACTAGACCAGCCAGCTTTATGGGCTCACAGAGATGGAAGAAGCAGTCACAGAGCCTGCATGGATCTCCACTAGGTCCTTTCCATACATGCTGTAGTTGTTTAGTTTGGAGTGTTTGTGAGACTCCTAACAGTGGGAGTTGTTAAAGGGAGGAGGGCCCTCTTGTGCCTCTGAGCTACTTGGAAGGCTGCTGGTTTGTCCCAGCTGCTCAGCTAGCTTAGCCCCAAAATAACCACACAGAAATTGTATTAATTAAATCACAGCTTGGCTCATTATCTCTAGCCTCCTATTGGCTAACTCTCACATATGACTTAATCCATTTCTATTAATCTGTATCTCGCCATGTAGCAGTGGTTTACTGGGAAAGATTCTAATCGGTGTCTGTCTCAGGTGGAGGATCAATGGCTTCTCTATGACACTGCTTGCTTCCTCCCAGAATTCACTACTGTCTTCCTCCCTTGCTCAGATCCACCCTATCAACTAGGCCACAGCAGTTTCTTTATTCATTAACCAATAGAAGCAATGCACAGATGGGATTCCCACATCAGGGAGTGGGGCTGTCTCTAACTCTGTACTTAATCTTTGGACCCCTTTCCTCCTATTGGGTTTTCTTTTCCAGCCTTGATAGGAGGATTTGTGCCTACTTCTATTGCATCTTGTCATGCCATGTAATGCTATACTGTGATTAAATATGTGCACACCCCACTAGCTGATGGCCATTCTTGATCTCTCTTAATACTCCGGTTACGTGACATTTTCTGTTTCTATGATTTTGTAGCATTAATGTTATTTCTATAACTTTTAATTTTATTTATTCATTTGAGACATCATGTTTGAGATGAAAATCATCAGGTAAATTTAATTACTCCTTTTCTTCAAAAAAGAAAAATATCCCATCTTCAGCATTAGTAACAAAAGTCTGGTTCCACTCCCATTGATTTGAGGTAGCATCAATAAAAGGCTAAGCTAGAATCCTCTGGCTATCGTTGATTCTTAATTCTTACATAGTCAATATAGCCCATCCCTTATTCTTCCCTATTATGTGACAGTGTTAAATATATTTTAAATTCTATCCATTTTCTTTTTTTCCTAGTTTTGCTATCTTGTTTCAAAATATCATTACTTCTCTCTGGGACCATTGAATTATTTATTAGTAATTCACACATGAATCTGTCGAGAAGAGTGTACTGAGCATAATACTATTATTAAAATTTCAAATTAATTGTAAGGAGTAACTTTAAGTTCTAAGACTCTGAAGGTAGAAGAATAAGAGAAGCCAAATATGCTGGCACATACCTTTAATTTAAGCACTAGGGAGGCAGGGACAAGAGGATCTCTGTGAGTTTGAGGCCAGTCTGGTTCACAAAGTAAATTCCACGACTGTTTCACAGAGAAACCCTATCTCGAAAAAAAGAGAAAAGAATAAGAGGGAAACCATAAATATAGAAGAATGATGACTTCATATTCTCTCTTTGCATCACACTTGGGTATTCCAATAGTGATCAGATTTTTTTCTAGTAATTCCATAATTTCATTAAGTTATCAATAATCTTGGTGAGATTAACCTAAATAAATTTTTGTATTATAGAGTTAGAGATTTATAGTTTAAGTTTCCTTTGCTGATTACAAACTTTTACATTAGATGAGAATGTGAATCAGCTCTTTACCTCTGCCTCCATTTTCTGTATCCATTTGTATTTACACATACATATTGATGTTCTAAAAAGGGAATTCACTCTCTTGATGAATAAATAGATTTCTTTCCTAGCAGTGAGGATGATGAACACTATTCATAGGAGATTGTTTTCCTACTGAGAACAGAACAGATGGTGGGCCAGGCTAGACTATAGATGTTCTCCCTGATACAGATAATCCTTTTCTGAAGATTATTATCTTTTAAGTAAATTAAGTATAATAAACTAGTACAAGCAATGATAGTCCCATAAGGTAATTAATTTGATAATTATTTAGGTAGTTGAGAACCACTTGTATTTTACGTTTTTTTGTTTATTTGTTTTGTTTGTTTATTTGGCAATCAGGACTAGAGAATGGATAGCTACTATTATAATGCTCAACATAATCTCCATCAACAGGTGCTTATCCAAAAGGGTCTATTGTATTGATGTGGAGAAAGAAACTCTTTCTGGTTATTATTTTTTTAGTCCATCATGTGATGTACTACTTTTTTCAATACTTTTTTTCTTTTTGTATGTTGTGTGTATATCAGTTTATGTACTGCAGGGGATAGAACCCATGGCCTTGTGCATACTAGGCAAGTATAATACCACTAAATTATGCCTCCCACTATTGATATATTTAAAGATAAATATTTGCATTTTCAATACATTTAGTAGCATATTTTGTTAAAATGATTTTAAAATAAATTTATTAGTAAACATTTTATATCACTATATTAAAATAGCTTTTCAAGATACTGGTAAATAATATTTTACAATATATTCAATAGTTACTTAGATTCTGAGTGAATGTAGTTCTGTTTTTACTGTATATACAGGTGTATACTTGCTACTCAAAATTGTTTTTATTTTTCAGATCTTTCCAGAAATCGCTTTACAGAAATTCCTTCAGATGTGTGGTTATTTGCACCACTTGAAACATTAAACCTATATCATAATTGTATCAAAACCATTCCTGAAGCCATTAAGAATTTGCAGATGTTAACATACCTTAACATTAGGTAAGCAAACAATGTTTGTAAAATGCAGTTTTTCAGGGTCTAGAAAGATGGCTGAGCCATTAATAGAATAGGCTGCTGGTTTCAGAGGACCAGGGTTTGATGCCTAGCACCCTTGTGTTGGCTCATAACCACCTTTAACAACAGTTTTCCAGGATCCAACGACCTTTTCTGACCTCCTCAGGCACTAGGAATACACATAATATGTACATGCATGCAGTAAAACACTCATATTAATACCAATAGTAATAATAAATAATATTAGTAATAATAATATAAATCTTTATTAAAACTTTTTTTTCCATTTTCTTAAATCTTTAATCACTTTTAATAATAAAAGGTTGTATTTTGTTTATGTTCACATTGTTCAATAGCTTTTGGTCTTGTTATTTAAGGCAATGTTTCTCAAAGTTTCATACACAGGAATTGTCTGGGGATCTTGTTAGGTCTGCTGAGGGACCTGTATTTTCTAAAAGGTCTCCTGGTAATTTACCTGCATGTGTGTTGATCATTAGATCTCACTTTGAGAGGAAGGATTTAGAACATAAATATTTTTCTCATTTCTTGCCCAGTTTTCTGAATTAACTTATACGGCAGTCTAGTTACGCTAGTCAAACATTATAATGAAACACCAAGTAAAGTTTTATCACATGATGTGTTTCCAGTTCAAGAATGGGCAAATTGGAATGGAAGGTTGGAAAGTTTGGAGGTGACAGAGCATCTTTTAGCTTAACGTGTTTTTTTTTTCTTTCAATGATGGGGATAAATCCAGGGTGTTGTCCATGCTAGGCAAGCATTTTATCACTGAATGGCATCCGTAGCCATTTTATGCTTAATATGGCTTTACTATGTACTAGGCGATATTACAAGTGTTTGACCCATATTACTCCATTTAATATTCCAACATCATTTTGAGCTAGGTCATATTATTCTTTTATTCTATATGAGAAAACTGGGTTAATCTGTTTCCCAAAAACCCCATATGTTCATACATTTGTTCTTTGATGGCTGTGAGAGAATGACATTCCCCCAAATACTAATGTCTGTCAATATTCAATTCCCTTACATAAAAAAGCGTAGTGTATAGAGGATTGTGACTGGGACATAGGAAATTAGATATTTCAGAAGTTCTTTGAGGTTTACTAACTGAAGAACAGTGTCCTTCTCTTTTGTTACACACACACACACACACACACACACACAGAGAGAGAGAGAGAGAGAGAGAGAGAGAGAGAGAGAGAGAGAGAGAGAGAGAGAGAGAGAGAGAGAGAGAGAGAGAGAGAGAAAGAGAGAGAGTACTTTAAAGCCAGCCTAGTATTTATGGAAATTATTTGCAGAGATAAGATGGGATGGAGGATCTTATGTTATTCTTGCTTGAATAACATAGATCTTTTGTTCCTGTATACATTACAAAAACACTAGGTACAAGTCTCTAAATGCTAATTTGAAAAATAGGAAAACAATGATATCTTATTCTTTGTCAGTGCTTACTAGTATGTAATTGGAATGTTTTCTTCTCTATATTTTTGATTATGAGATATTTTGGGTCAATCCATCTGAATTTGACATTTGAGTATAGAATAAGTGTAAGGATACCAAATCTAGATTGACCAGATTTCAATCCAGGCTTTCCTGCTTACCAACTATGTAACTTTGGAACATTTCACATACTTTTATTGTGATTTATTTTCATTTTTAAAATGGGGTTCATGATGAGTGTTTACCTAAAGTAGGTTGCTGTGATGAACAGTTGATTCTATTCAAGTGAGTTATTCTGAACTTTTACTGGCAGATTGTAATTAATCAATAAAATGTTAGTTGGTATTGTATTTAAATGTACTCTAAGGAATTTTTCATTACTGTTAGACTGAAATAGAAGTGCTACCCAGTTGTTCTGATGCAATCTATCTAAAAACTACTAGTATTTTTAAGGATTTCTTTTATCTTTAATTGTATGTATGGGTGGGTCACACATGTGTATGTGAGTGTGCATATGAGTGCAGTGCTTGTGGAAGCCAGAAGATAGTGTCAGATACTCTGGAGCTGGAGTTACAGGAGATGGTGAACTGCCCCCATGCAAGTGCTGGGAATTTGGGTGGGTTTCAACAGCAGTCCACGTCCATAACTGCTGAGCCATCTCTCCATGATTCAAGCTACTGATATTTTAAAAGATAAGATTTCTTCCATCATTTTAAGTACAATGTCAGCAAATTTCAGCCAAGATCCTCACCATGGTTAGACTTATGAAGGTATCAAGTGTGCTAAAATATACCCCAGAAAGTTTTGGCATTCTCTAGCTCAGAAAAACCCTGAGTAGTTATTGCATGGGCTATTTATGAGCATTACCATATGTAATAATAGAATTTTTGCTATCAGATTTGTGTGTGTATCTCATTACAATAGACAAGTCACTTAGGGAGCTTTAGCCTTCATTTTCATATTTGTATATTGAAGCTAATATTACCAGTCTTAGGTTAATGTTAATATTAGCCAGTGTATGAACATAAATTACATGTGCTTGTTTGAAGTGAAACACTCAATTAATGGCACTTTTTACTGAATGCTTATTATTTACTGTCGAGGTGCTTTGTAATTTTTTAGCCTAATATAAAGATTCAGACATTTTTCATAATGAGATTTTCTTAATTTTTTCAGTCGAAATCTTTTATCAACATTGCCAAAATACTTATTTGACCTACCACTTAAAGTTTTGGTCGTCAGCAATAATAAGCTGGTATCCATTCCAGAAGAAATTGGAAAGTTAAAAGATTTGATGGAGCTGGTGAGTAAAATAATAATTATAAGTGTATGTGCCACATATAATATATACATTTTTATTTTAGAGTTATACTCATTCCTTTGTAGAATTTCACTGTAATTTTTTTTAAAAAGGGTAATAACTTAGTATGTGTCTAAATTCAGTTGGGTAACAATTTCAGCTACATTTATTTATGGCTGAATTTAGCTCCTAGCCCACACAGGAAAAGTTCAGTAATTCTTCAGACATAGACACTTTAGGAGACTTGGTTACAAGCTTTCAGAAGTATGTATCAAGTGAAGAGCTATTTATCAATTGACTTTGAAGACAGAGAAGTTCTTAAGGAAATAATATTTTTTCCTAATGTTTTATGGAGCTGATGCGGAGAGGTAGAACAGAATGGTCAAAGTAAAGAACGCAGCTTTGTGTGCTGGTGGTGCATGCCATTATTCTCAGCTACTCTGGGGGAAGGTAAATAATCATTTGAACTTAGTAGCTGTTACATCAATGCAGGAAACATATTGAGACCCCATTTCATCAAAACAAACAAACAAATGAACAAACAGTTTTTAAAAGGCAAAATGTAGGAGGCTCACAAACAG